>NW_019384380.1:806257-853393 GCF_000671375.1 Centruroides sculpturatus
AGAGCCCCAAATTTATATAAGATATTGAGGAATGATAAGGATAGAATAAAGACAGAAGAAAAACCAGGTGTCTATAAAGTTCCTTATGAAAACATCCAACTAGATGTTAAGAAAGACTACATCGGCGTCACCAACAGGAGCTTAGGAGTAAGACTAAAAGAACATCGGTATAACGTAAAAAAAGGATCCAATGCCACGGTTTTGTCACAAATGTCGCAAGTCCAAGGTTCGGTGGTGAAATGGGACGAGGCAACGATTATAAAACCAGTGTCTTCCCCCACTTTATCAATGACGGCGGAGAAGATTGAAATATATAGGAGTAGGCTACGTGAGGGATGTTTAAATGCGAGAGATGCTGAGAGCCTGTCGTCGGCGTGGAAATACATGATTAAAAAGTTCACTGAAAACTCAAGCTAGAATTAGTTTATTGGAAGATTTATTATATTTTTTATTTTTTAGTTTATTTTGTGTTATTTTTATATATTCTCTTGTATATTTTAATTTTATTTTGTGTTATTTTTATATTTTCTTCCGTTTCTCTTGTATATTTTTAAAAATTTTTGTTCTAAATTTTGATTTAAATATTTATATTCTATACATGGAACGTGTCTGTTCCATTTTCGTTTTTTTAGACCTGAGGATGGCCTGTTAATCAGGTTGAAAACGTTTGTGTTTAAAATATATTTCTCAGCAACCAATTAAGGTGTTTTAATTTATGTACTTAAGAATTGTCTAATATATTTATTGGATAAAGGATTCTATATTATACGATGTTTAGAAGAATCAACTCGCTTCACCAGTTAACTAAATATTCTGCAGTATAGGCGCAGTAAGTTTCTAATCTCATCTAGTTAATTAAATCTTAGACTTTGTACCGATAAACAAAATTTATGATTTCTATATAAAAACTGATAGTCAAAATGTTAGTAGTCGCAATTTAATATAGATATTTATTGATTATCTACATACATATACAATAGAAATTTTGTCTGTCACACCCTGCAAATAAGACAGGCTATTACGAACTTTTGTTCCTACCCTGCAATGATTTTATCATCACTTATTATTTCCTACACTCTTTCACTCATCTATAACAAGATTTTTAATTATTTATCTGTTTTAATATGATACATATCGTTGAGTGATCACAAATTGAACAAAAATCACTTGGTTACTGTGTTAGGTAAAGGTTGTTTTCAATCTGAGAATGTTTCGTAAGTCAGTGTTTTTTTAAAATCTGTGAGAATTATGGAATATTTACATTGGTGGTTTTATATAAAATGTTAAAGTTTAACTGAATTAATCACGATTTTTGTTTCTTTTTAGAATTTGACCAATAATTGAATTTATAAAAATTTCTAATTTAACCTCTATGCAATTATAAGAAGAAGCTTGGAGGAAGTTGACTAGTAAAGTAGCTTTAACACAACTGGATAATCAAGTCCTTCAGAAGATACAACAGATATATAATAGACTCACTGCTAGTGTTTAGAATGAAATAAATAATAAATACTAGTCCACGATATATTAAAAAGGCTTATATTTATATATTAAAAAGAAAAAAAGTAAAAATTATATCTATAAGTAGACTAGAAAATTAACCACATTTAAAAAAATTTTTTAGGAATTTTTTCATTCAGATAACTAAATTTTCATTTTTTAGTATCACATTAATGCAAGTTGAGGAAAATTTGATTAAATTAAATATGAATTAAAATACAACAATTTCTTTTTGCATTTGTATTATCATTTGTTTTGCATTTACTTTTTCTATATCTTTCGTTTGTACTTTTGTTTCTTATTTTTCCAAATTAAGCAATAAAAGTTGCAAATGTTTATCTCTTAAATTTGTAATTCTTTTAGTATTGGTATAATATAATACAATATAAAACTATTACACATAAAAATGTTTTATTCTTTATTTAAGCAGTTAATTTATATACTTTCTCTACATATTCTTTTNTGGTATAATATAATACAATATAAAACTATTACACATAAAAATGTTTTATTCTTTATTTAAGCAGTTAATTTGTATACTTTCTCTACATATTCTTTTGATCTCAGTATGTTTTATTTTTTTAAACTTTACACTTCCAAAAATAGATTTAAAATTTAATTATGACACGCTGTTAAATTAATATTAAATAGTGGACTTAACAAGCCGAATGTCTATTCTGTTATTTGTAGCTCTGTTATTAAACAGAGTAATCGAAAAAACAGGCGCATATTTGTTAGGAATCAATTTTATTTTGTAAGTTTAATGTAAGAAAATAAAATGTTAATGAAAACAAACCCTATAATTACATCTTTAAGAAAAGCAAAACCAAATCACGTTAGTACAACACATCGGAGCGATCAGTTTTTATAATGTTTCATGACACCTAAATATTGATGCTGGCATTCGCCGTTATATTGTGCTTTTTCATTTATTGTCTGTGGATAATTTTTGTACTAGGCTCATTAAGAGCAAAATTATTCGTAAAACGTTTAGTCTGTTACTGCTTAACAATTCGTTTTATAGTTTATCTTTTTAGACCTCCGAAAACGGAACTCTCTGCTCGACTCTCGGACAATCTTATACACATTTTTAAGGACTTTCTGTTTGAAGTATTCCTGCATAACTTACTCTGATCAATGACAGCCAGAACACTGGACGGTTAAGGCATCAATTTACCGAATTGCGGAACACAATGTAGAATCTATGCTTATCTCAGCTTGCAACTCACCAGAATTTTTCATGAGTGATCTGACACGCATGTATCATGCCTTACCTTTCCCCATCCGGAAGCTCCGATAAATTAATCTTGAATAAAAGAAATAATAATAGGTGCCAGTAATCCTTTCGTGCACAGTCGTCATACCACTTACATTAAGGAAAATTCTTGAAACACTAAAGCTCCATAATGGCACACATATCACACTACAGAAGACTGCCATACTAAACGCGTATGCCATAGGAAATTCTTAATTAACCCGACTGAGTTCGCAAAGGTCAACAACCTATAGAGGTGGCTGCGGGTCACCTCGACCCGCATTTTGGATATTAAGTTTTTTCTTAACACTTCGACATTTTTCACTTTTTTCATGAAAATATTATATTTTATTATGTTTAGTAATTAATCCGTTAATTAATTTTAATCTTCGGTCCAATATCTTGCGTTTTCTACAAAAAATTCTTCCAAATCTCTCAACTTCTGATTAGTTTCAGACTCATCAAAAGGTGGCAATTCACCACCAAATTCTGCAGGAAGGTATTTTGGATCGATTTCTTTGTGAAGGTATTCCATGTTGGATCGATGTAAATGAAGCTGGAATAAATATACAGTTAAAACTTATACATACATATGATTTCTCTGAAATTAATGAGACAATGTAACAATGTAATCTACAATGCTGGCCATTAAAATTGCTATAACAGGAAACAAAGCAAATTGTACGAATACGGTATTCATGAAAAAAAGTAATAATTAAATTCACATAAAATCTTGTAATATAGAGCACCTGTATATTGTACGTGTACCTTTCATGTAAATTTCGCGTTTGCTGCGTGCCGTTTTTATGATTTAGCAATTTTAAATACCAGCAGTGCATATAAAAATATAATTGATAACACCTCACAAGTAAGCTAACACAATTTCTTAAAACATCTATAGTTATCATTAGGTACTATTCTCATCTACACGTGTATACAATTCTAATTGCAGACTCTCTAAGTTTTATTCCCCAGTGAAAATGTTCATCAGACATCATGAAGATGGCTGTGAGTGTACACAATAAAAGAAGTGTTGTCTGTTTACATTTAATTTTCCACATTCAGCTTTATGAATAGGGCAATTTTTGGTAATAAAATTGTGATTTACTTTCTTATATGATTATGTCATATAAGATAAAGTTGCATCTTTTTATTTAATATAATACGTCTTGTAAATACGTAAATAATTAAAGCAATTGAGTATTCAATGCTCCAACTGTATAAACTTCATATTTAATTGTGTACGTAGCGTTTCTTTCAGCGTTAATATATTTAAAAAATATAAAATTTTAGTGCATTATGTGATAATCGAAATATACTTTACTTTTTTTAGTTATAATGCAAGTTGAGGAAAATTTGATTAAATTACATATGAATTAAAATACAACAATTTCTTTTTGCATTTGTATTATCATTTGTTTTGCATTTACTTTTTCTATATCTTTCGTTTGTACTTTTGTTTCTTATTTTTCCAAATTAAGCAATAAAAGTTGCAAATGTTTATCTCTTAAATTTGTAATTCTTTTAGTATTGGTATAATATAATACAATATAAAACTATTACACATAAAAATGTTTTATTCTTTATTTAAGCAGTTAATTTATATACTTTCTCTACATATTCTTTTGATCTCAGTATGTTTTATTTTTTTAAACTTTACACTTCCAAAAATAGATTTAAAATTTAATTATGACACGCTGTTAAATTAATATTAAATAGTGGACTTAACAAGCCGAATGTCTATTCTGTTATTTGTAGCTCTGTTATTAAACAGAGTAATCGAAAAAACAGGCGCATATTTGTTAGGAATCAATTTTATTTTGTAAGTTTAATGTAAGAAAATAAAATGTTAATGAAAACAAACCCTATAATTACATCTTTAAGAAAAGCAAAACCAAATCACGTTAGTACAACACATCGGAGCGATCAGTTTTTATAATGTTTCATGACACCTAAATATTGATGCTGGCATTCGCCGTTATATTGTGCTTTTTCATTTATTGTCTGTGGATAATTTTTGTACTAGGCTCATTAAGAGCAAAATTATTCGTAAAACGTTTAGTCTGTTACTGCTTAACANTACTTGTATTGGATGGTCATTTAGTTCCATGTCTACAAGAAGTAATACGCATCTAACTAAATCTATTGGTTTCACTTTAGTTGCATCCCAATGGCTTGTAAATAAATAAGTTTGGTGTTGTGCAACAGAGTTTAGTAATAAAAGTCAAATAAGAATGCGACTATGCAAACGCGAATTTAGAGCGAGCGAGAGGTTGCGAGCGATTTAGTTTTCGCAAAGGAAAACCATGCACAAACGAGAAACGAGAAATAAAGCTAGCGAGAGCGAATTTCTGGTTCTCGCACTTATCTGACAGGTTTTGATATTTATCGCGTCTCGCCTCTTCTCGCCACATACTCTCGCTCGCTCGGAAAATTAGCTCGCACGCGTCTGCATAGTCGGACCCTAACAGTCAAAAATGAACACTTACTGAATCTACCGAATCCTATAACTTGACCTGTTTCTAATCGTTTGGTACACATCATACCCATTTGTAAAAATGATTCCAACGCTGAAGGCCGAAGGTCTTTGAATACATGTGTATACTTCTTTCTTACTGCGTAATAACTCTTGAGTAGTTTCAATGCTCGTTCTCTGTCGTATTTTCTTGCTCGTAGAAAACTTAGGAGAAATATGTCGTCAGTTTTGCATTTCAGATCTTTTTCTTCTTTTGAAATATAAAAAACTATTGTTAGTTTAAACGTGCTCAGCAGAAATAAAATACAAATTTACAATTACACCTATGCATTTGCTAAAAGGACATTTTTAAATTTTCAATTGGCACAATATGTCTCAAAAGCAAACGTATCACATTGACCACAAGTGACTTTATAGTGATTGCTTTATTATTAAAATTTTATTGATTCTAATATGCGTTTGGGATGTATACATTCATTTCTCTTCAGTTGGGTACAATTTTGTATAATATTTAGTTAACAGCTAAAATTCCGCATTTACACATTTAATAAAATCAGGTACAGTAATATATAATCTAAACTTTTGTTATTTTTATTTTAATATCTAAACAGTTTTACAATTTTTAAAATCACCCAAATGTTTTACGCTAATATTCAGTTTACTAACTGGCAGCAAGTATTTGATACAAATATAGATAAATAAAATACGTATGTGTAATAAAGTATATTTACATTAAATATTATTAAAAAGAGATTAAAGACTTGTAGAAAAATTCTTAAACATAATTAACAATAAGTTCTATTATTAGTTTTATATTTCGTGCTTTTACTTTTCGGCTCTGTTATACATGACAGAGAAAAGTATGACGATCGGTAAAAAATGACTCCTTACAATTTTTCATTTTTGAACTCAGGAGATCTTAAAACATCAAAAACTGCAAAAAAAGTTTTAAGAATCATTTTTGCATTTCTCGATATTCCTATTCCTATCAGGCGAAGGTATGCCTAATCTGGGTGCAACAACGGTCACTGATTACACCGCTACAAGTAAGCTTACTTATTCTGTTTTTACTTAAGTTTCCCCCATAGAAATAATTCCAATTTCACATGTTGGAACTAAGAAGAAAATTAAAAATCGCAAGGAGCGAGAAAACAGCAATCCTAACAGATACACCGTACAAGCAGCAGCTGATGGAACAACAAAAACAATCAACAGAAGTTTCGGCACTCCTAGGAAAACGGTCTTTGTTTACCGAAAGAAATTCCTTAAAATCAAAAGTTACAGGCATCAGCAAGGGTAAGTCTATTAAGAAACAAAAATTAAATGACAAAGAATGCCACTACTGTGGAGGGTTTTACTGTGCATCTATAGAAAGTGTGGGCTAAATGTAGCCGTTGTGATAAATAGACTTACTGTCTTTGTGCCAATATTGAAGAAAATGACAGTTTAACCATTTTAATTTGTCCTTCTTGTATATAAAAATAATAATCCCCTTCTTACTTCATTGGTAAGGCTAGACGGTGCATTTACATGTTGTTTTTAAAAACGTTTTCCAAAAATTAAATTTTGTATTATATATTATGAAATGTAGTTGCTGAGAATAAAAAATTGTTGTTCTCATCAAAGTGGATACCATCTTATGACTTTTCAAGCTTAAAGTTCTCATCTTGCCTCACCTTCCGCTATAATAAAAACATGAAGAAACAGGTAAAACGACAAAACAGTGTTTGAGACGAGAGTATGTCTTGGAGATCACTACTAAGAGGAATAACTTTGCCTCTACAGGCAGGTCTCGTTCTCATTCTCCAATCTTCTTTGATATCGCTGCTTTCGGGCGCGATCGTTGGAACTTCGCCTGCCACGACCACGAAGTCGTCCACGATGCATTTTCGATGAAATTAACCTATGCAATTTCGGAATTTCTCTCCGTTGCGAGTCGGCCCAGGTTGAATTTTTGTCGATGCGTAACGAAAATATCTCGTTTTTGAAAAAAAAAATAATTGTGGCTATTGTATCGTCCGAAATTATTATTTTTATTTTGCACAAACAATATACACTTTAATCCGATTATAACGTCATTGGATCTAACGACAACCCTAATATAACGTCAAATTTTTATCGGTCCCACGATTTTATTATCCTAGATAATGTTAAAAAAATCCCACTTGTAACGACATAAAACCGTTTTAACGTCATATTTGAAGCACTACCAAACTTACAAAATCAGATTACAAATTTTATTTAACATAGAAGAAACTACGTGTTCGGTCCTCAGGTCCTTAAACCAAGGCATTTTCTTTTTACAAATTACCGTCGTCTTATCAGCATTATTGATCAGAAGTGTTATTTTCATACATTTCGTTTTTATCAATGACAAAATAAAAATACATTATTAGTCTAAACTTTCGTACTTTTCCAGGATGTGTTCGTATACCGAGTTGTTCGAGTACCGAGATACCGTTCGTTATTTTACGAATGATTGCTTACCTACAGTTAAAAAAGTTTAATAATACTTACCTAAACATGTTTAAATAAACTTTACTAATTACGAAGATTCGTGTACAGAAAAATAAACACATTGACAGTCATATTTGCTAATGCCTGAAAACAACGACGATGACACCTGATTGATAGGAAAGTTAAGGAAAGGAAAAAAAATAAATTGTACTATTAGTTTTCATTAAAGATTACGCTGAATTCAATGGTGAGTAATACGATAAACGTAGCTGTGAAAGAACGTACTGTACGTACTGTGCATTTTTATTGCACAGTACGTAGAGTAAATACATACAAAATGAAATAATTCGAAAATCTGTTGAAATTCGAAATTACACATCCGATAAATGTTGGTATACAAAGAATTCACTCTATTTATATAGGCTAAGCTATATTCTTGCATCTCAAGTTATTAGAACAGTTAATATTAAACTATTATTATTGGGAAGAAATTTGAAAAAATAGTAGACCTATAAATTTCTACTGTTGTTCGGTGTCTGTCAGTCTCTCTTTCTTCAATCTCTTGAAATTTATTAGACAAACGAAAACCGAGAAAAGATATAAAAGGATAAGGAGCTGCAGGTCCAGACTAACTATACAGAAACGTCTGCAACACATCGACAGTCACGTTATTTTAATTCAAAAATAATTTACTTCCTGAAAACAGTTAAATAGGTGACCGGCACCACTCTACTGTTAAAGGTGACCGGCACCACTCTACGTCAAATACAAAGTTTTATAATTTCAATGTTTAAATAGTTTTGTCTTCAGTCCAATATTTTCCGTTTTCTACAAAAAATTCTTCTAAGTCTCTCAAATTCTGATTAGTTTCAGACTCACCGAAATGAGACAATTCACCACCAAATTCTGCAGGAAGGTATTTTGGATCGATCTCTTTGTGGATATTTTTCGTTTTCTACAAAAAATTCTTCTAAGTCTCTCAACTTCATGCTGGATCCATGGAAACGAGACATTTCGTATTTCGAATAGCCAGGACTTAATAAAGATTTTAATCGTTATTAGCATTTACTGATTTTATAAAACTCTTCTCTACTATCATAATTAATCTTTTTGCCGATTTATATTAATTAATCCGTTCGGCTGTTTTTCCTCAATCTCATAAACTAGTTAGATATTGAAAGAGGAGACCCGATATGAAAACCATAGGTGCTAAAGACTCGATTAACTAAATAAGAATTTTCGCTGCATGCCAGAAGTTACGTGTTTTCAATTCAGAAATTTTTTACTGAAAGGTGTTAAATAGATGACAGGCAAGACACTATTGTTAACATAACAAAATATTGTATTTTAAAACAAAGATATGAGATCTGAATAGCCCCTGTGACTAATTCATAATTAAATTGAATTGTTAAAATTTTAGTGAAAAATATTCTTTAATTTTGGTGATAAATTTATGGTTTTCTAAATGAGGGAAACTGATAAAAAGTCACTTCCTGCAACAAAAGTTGAAACATCCTTTTGTTTAACCCTTATCTACTACAAATCTCAGCACCCTGAGAATTGATAACCCCTCGATATATCCACTTTTCCTCTGTCCACGTGAGAGAATCCGAAAAGATGATTGGAGAAAACTCATGAGAAATAAAGGGACTTTTTGCATGATTCGGAGAGTACGCCATGAAATTCCAGAGAAGGAAGACGTTTTCCATATTAGCTCTTTAAGGCCAACGCCCATATTAGACTTCCATGTTTCATTAAGTCAGTAAAAGAGAAGAAAAGATATAAAAATGGGCCAGGCAAGATCTACCTAGAAAGGACTGAAGCCTATCATTAAAGAACAGAAGAAGATAAAAAGTATTCAGAGGTAGTATGATTACTATAGATATTGTGAGCTCTCGCTCTCGAAATCGCTTAAGTTGCATATTCCATTATGTATAATTTTGTTTGTTTTTCTCATTAAATTTTTGCTTTATTGTTAGAGAGGTTTCGGCAGACGTTTTCAACGCGAAAACGTGTACGTCGGACGTTCAGCGCCGCTTTCCTATAAGCCTAGAAGTTTGACAATGGTGTTTGGATAGTCAGTGGAATCATGCTCGACGTCCCAAACACCATTGTCAAACTTCTAGGCCTTTAAAAAAGCGGCGCTGAACGTCCGACATACGCGTTTTCGCGTTGAAAACGTCGGCCGCAACCTCTTTACTGTTAAAGAAATGTCTTCTCGTGTCTGAATCAAAACGAAGGGTTTATCTCTTATATCACCTCTAAACGCTTGTTATGCGCGTACGATAAATTGCTTAACTGGTATCATTATCCAGACGTTGGATATAGACTTTGCCGTCTATATCCTCTGTAATATCAACAGCCCTTTTAGAAAAAAGTTCAGTGAGCCGATCTTATGATCGCGTGTCAAGTAAGCGACATAGATAAACTGTCTATGCCCTTGGCTACTCACAAAGATATGTATAAAAAAATGTATCTTACAACTGTTTGGGAGGTTCTAAATTTTGATCAAAAGTATAACATTCATTCTTTTAAAAATTGTATTTCTTCTAGATCATTTAGGAATAGAAATAATGCGAGACAAAATTTTAAATAATAAATAAAAGATAAATTCTACAATATCGGCTGAATGAATTCATGAAACAAGTAAAATAAACATGCCAATCATTTACAATTACTCTAAAAAGATAATACGATTTGCTGCAAAGTTTGTCACTATTAATTAATTAATTTATACAGTACGTATTAAAAACTAACTTAAATGCTTTGTGTTAATTAATATAAATGTATTACCCAGCAACATCTTTCATTTTATATTATATTTTCAACATAACGCATTCAAGTCAATTATAATTCTAAGTGCGGTTCATTACAACAAACAAAATTTTCTCATTTTAATCTTCAGTTATTTTCTCTTCGGTCCAATATTTTTCGTTTTCTACAAAAAATTCTTCCAAGTCTCTCAACTTCTGCTTAGTTTCAGACTCATCAAAAGGAGGCAATTCACCACCAAATTCTGCAGGAAGGTATTTTCGATCGATCTCTTTGTGGAGGTTTTCCATATTGGATCCATGGAAATAAAGCTGAAATAAATATACAGTTAAAAATTATGCATATGTATGATATCTCTGAAATTAATGAGACAATGTAACAATGTAATCTACACTGCTGGCCATTAAAATTTCTACACCAAGAAACAAATCAAATAGCAAAACCATGTTTATTATAAGAAAACAGTATTTAAGGAAAAAAGACATGATTAAATTGACAGAAAATCTTGAGGTATAGAGCACACAGCATATTGTATTTGTACCTTTCATGTAAATTTCGCGTATTTTGCGTGCCTACATCTTAGTTTAGCGATTTTAAATGCCAGAAGTGCACATAAAGAGATAAAATTATAATAAAATATAAGAAAATTAATTGATGATTTTAGTTTTGGTGTTATTAAAATTTTAAGAGTGATTTACTTTCTTGTATGATTATGTTATACAAATTAAAGCTGCATCTTCTCATTCAATATAATACGTATTGTAAATACATAAATAATTAAAAAAATTGATTATTCAATGCTCAAAGTTTATAAACTTCATATCTAATTGTGTACGTATCGTTTCTTTCAGCGTGAATATTTTTTAAAAGTACAAAATTTTAGTACAGTATGAACAAAATATACTTTACTTTTTTTCAGTTATACCTTTCACAGAAAAATAAGAATTATTTCAAGAATTTCTTACCCTTTGCTTTAATTTATAAGGAAGAAATGGATATGCCATTGCAACAATGGCACGAAGATACTTGTTAACATTAACGATGTGAACCCCTTTATAAATAAGCGGGGCACATTGCTGAAAAATCGAAGAGCATATAGTCATTATTAGCTTTTAAAATTTTAAAATATCTGAAAACAGTTTAAGTTTATATAATCTATTTTGAATCCTGTTATTATTACTAATTCAATCATTAACGACGATACTCACATAAAAGCATGCTATAATCAAGTAAAGTATTCTTGGACTAAATTGTATAGCATGTCTCCATGATATTGTTTTGGCGTCTATCAATATATAAACACCGTTTACTTGTATTGGATGGTCATTTAGTTCCATGTCTACAAGAAGTAATACGCATCTAACTAAATCTATTGGTTTCACTTTAGTTGCATCCCAATGGCCTGTGAATAAATAAGTTTGGTGTTGTGCATCACAGATTAGTAATAAAAATCAAGAAACAGTAAAAATGAACACTTACTGACTCTACCGAGTCCTATAACTTCACCTGTTTCTAATCGTTTGGAACACATCATACCCATTTGTAAGAATGTTTCCAATGCTGAAGGCCGAAGGTCTTTGAACACATCTGTATACTTCTTTCTTATTGCGTAATAATTCTTGAGTAGTTTCAATGCTCGTTCTCTGTCGTATTTTCTTGCTCGTAGAAAACTTAGGAGAAATATGTCGTCAGTTTTGCATTTCAGATCTTTTTCTTCTTTTGAAATATAAAAAAAAAAATTGTTAGTTTAAACGTGCTCAGCAGAAATAAAATACAAATTTACGATTACACCTATGTATTTGATAAAATGACATTTTTAAATTTTCAATTGGCGCAATATGCCTGAAAAGCAAACGTATCACATAGACCACAAATGACTTTAAAGTGACGGTTTTATCATTTCAATTTTATTGATTCTACAGTAATATGCGTTTCGGAGGTATACACTCACTCCTCTTCAGTTGGGTACAATATTACATAATATTTAGTTAACAGCTAAAATTCCAAATCTACAGCTTTAGTAAAATTTCACATCTTCACCTTTAATATAATTCCACATCCTTACATAATTATATATATATATATTAAACTTCTGTTATTTTTATTAATACCTGAACAGTTTTACAGTTTTTAAAGCATCGAAATGTTTTTCACTAATATTCAGTTCACTAACTCGCAGTAAGTATTTGATACAAATATAGATACATAAAATATGTAATAAGGAATATTTAGGGGAGACAGGGGCAAGATCGGCATGTTAAGCTTTACTTAAATTTTGTGTAATAAATACTGATGTAAACTGAAAAAAAAAGCTTTGCATATTGTCTATTGGAATGTTACCTTACTATAGAACTGGTTAAAATCAGTTTAGAAATAAACATAATTAAAATAATTACAACTTTACAAGAAGAGAGAAATTGACGAAGTTGCCCCGGGTATAGGGGCAAGATCGGCAACTTCTCTCTTTTTGTAAAGTTGTAATTATTTTTATTAAAGTTGCCCCTGGTATAGGGGCAAAAGTAATGGGGCAAGATAGGCACGTATATAAAATTATGTTATTAACAATGTATAAGTTGGAATTCACTATTAAAACAAAGAAATACAAATCCAACACCCATTTAATATTATTACAACGAAATGCAAGTTCAAAGACATATATACATGAATAACAAATGCAAACATGTTTTCATTTATCATCTGTTTGATTTTTATCCTTTGCTTCTAATGTGGCTTTATGTTGCCGATCTTACCCCGCTAGTCATGATTTCGAAACATTAAGTACAACCCTGAGAACAGAATGCCAAGCCACGATCTGGCCACGTGAATAAGTTGAAGTTACATCCTTCTAACAGGAAAAGTAACTTTCGTTATCATGGAATTATAACAAAACCTGCCAATTCAATATAAATGGAAAAAAAATATTATATGGAATTCAACGAAAATGAAAATTTGCTTGATAATTCAACTACGCTTGTTGGAGAACAATAAAAACACTACACTCAACAAGCCACCAATAAAGCTCAACTGCCTAACCTATAACCAAAGTCTTCTTTTAATTTGTTTTTAAAAAAAAGCGCTTGACAAACTTGCCCCGCATGCCGAAGTTGCCCCGGTTTCCCCTATATTAAATATTATTAAAAAGAGATTAAATAAAGACTTATTGTTAATTAAGTTTAAGCAATTTTTACAAGTTCTAGCTTTATTTTCGATGCTTTTACTTTTCGGCTCTGCTATACATAACAGAGAAAAGTATGACGATCGGTCAAAAATGTCTCCTTTACATTTTTACATTTTTGAACACAGGAGACCTTAAAACATCAAAAACTGCAAAAAACGATTCTTAAATCTTTTTTGCATTTCTCGATATTTCTATTCCTATCAGGCGGAGGTATGCCTAATCTGGGTGCAGAAACGGTCACTGTTTACCCCACTAGAAGTATGCCTACTCATTCAGTTTTTACTAAAGTTTTTCCCACGGAAATAATGCCAGTTCCATATGTTAGAACCAAGAAAAAATCGATAATAACAGAAGGAGCGAGAAAACAGCAATCCTAACAGATACAAGCAGCAACTGTTGGAACAACAAAAACAATCAACAGCAGTTTCGGCACTTCCAAGAAAACGGTCTTTGTTTACCGAAAGAAATTCCGTAAAATCAAAAGTTACATTCATCAGCAAAAGTTGGCCTAACGAGAAACGAAAGACAAATGACACAGAATGCTACTATTGTGGAGGTTATAGTCTGCATCTACAGAGAGTTAAGCTAAATTTAGCCGTTGTAATAAATGGACACACTGTTCTTGTGCCAATATTGAAGAAAACGACAGTTTAACCATTTTAATTTGTCTTTTTTGTGTATAAAAAGAATATTCCCCATCTTACTCCATTGGTGGAGCAAGATGGCGCATTTACATGTAATTTTAAAATATTAAATTATGTTGTTTTTAAAAACGTTTTTCAAAAATTAAATTTTGTATCATATATTATTAAATGTAGTTGCTGAGAATAAAAAATTGTCGTTCTCATCAAAGTGGTTACCGTCTTATGACTTTCAAGGCTTAAAGTTCTCATCTTGTCTCATTTTCCCCTATAATAAAACATGAACAAAAAAGCTAAATATTAATAAAGTATAGGAAGAAGGTGGTATTATGGAACCCTGCAGGTATTATGGAACCCCTCCATTTCAAACTGATAATAAAGACGAACTGTAGCGGATTGTGGCTGAACTGCACTAGGCAGACATCCATAGCAAGGGGAAAATCCGTTTCACTTCAGTAAAACGGTTGTCCGTAGTGAATTAGTATACTGTATTTGTATTTTTCAAAATTCGAAAGTTTTGAATGCTAAGTGAATTTAATTATTTTTAAAATATAAATCGCGTAGTTGTAGGTTCACTGGTGCATGTATTCCGTTCCAGAGACTTAGGGGTACATATTAATCTGTGTGGTGTTCACGTTTTTTAAATTTTGGTCTCGACAGACATAAGTTAATTCGAGATGGCGATGCGTGAAATATGGACCTCATTGGTGCTTTTAATACGGAACCCGTCTAACTTTTGTAAAAGTATGTGGTAGATGAATGAAAAATTAGAAGGAAAATGAAAAAAGTAAAAATAGATACCTAACACTATAGGAGCTTTATATTTGCGAGTGTTGTAAATGTGTGAGATCCGAAAGGCCCTGGGTCTAATTTGTGAATTTTTATTAATATGTTTAAATTATCGACAAAATATTATTCCATTTTGTGTGAAAAAACTAGTGTTTTAGACGTGGGAAAAATTGATGACAAATGTTATTTCCTTTCATCGAGGAGAACATCCGCTGTTTTTCCCATATCTGGTTAAAAATCTCGCTCCGATGGGAAATGGTTACCCCTCATTCATCCCCCTTTCATCCGTTCTCACGAAAGAGTTACTGAACGATGATTGGACGAAATTTTGAAATAAAAGGAGAAATTAGTCAGAATTCGAGGAGTTCTCCGACCGATCCGAAAGCGGGCAGACTCCATACAATTCTTCTCCGGAGTTCAGCGAGAGTTCTTCGACAGATCCGAAGCATACAAACTCCACATACGTTTCCTCCCGATGGCCAACGCCCATAACGGAGTCCGATAGACTAAGTCCTGAGTCTACACTTAGAAGAAGCGATATTTTTATAATTTGTGCACGAATTGATCTCCCATACGAAGTAACATGAACTCTATCTACATGGTGTCCTTTACCTACAGAAACGAAGACGACGACAACTAACAGGTCGTATATTTAGAATCATTTGTGAGCTCTCTCTCTCGAACGCGCATTAGCTTAAATTAAGCCGTAGCCTATAGCTTGTCGATTTATCGTTGTATTTGGTTATTTGTATTCGTTTGTTTGAGATTTATTAAATTTACTTTTGTTAATTATACTAAAAATGTCTCTTAATTTGGTGTTCGAATCAGATCGCATACGCGTGTTTGTCCGCGTGTAAAATAACCGACAAACTGGTGTCAAGGAAATCCTGACGAATATCTGAACTTCGCCGTTCAGATCATCTTTAAATACGCTCTCCTATGAAATAGATTAGGATCGGATCTTACGATTCGAAACCTTGGAGAACTAGTTTTACTAACTAGGTGCCGATTAAGCGTTACTTGAGTACTACTTACTCCGTAACCCCGGCTGATCTCACATGTGGTTTTCAGGAGTGGGGTTTAGAACTTAAAAAAATCCGTAGAAAGATCACACATGTGGTGTAGCAGGAGTGGGGTTCAGAACTTAAAACCCGTAGAAAAATCTCACATCTGGTGTAGCAAGAGTGTGGTCTCGAGCTTAAGAAAACCCCGTAATAGATTTCACAACTGGTGTAGCAGGAGTAACCTCTCACAAACGGATCTGATTCGGATTGAGAGACAACTAGTTGATAAGTTAGAAATAAGTAAAATTAAATATGGCCGAGGAGAATCCTAGAGGTGCTGTCTTGGGAGCCATGAGTGGCTTTGTCTCTTTATTGCCTGCTTTTTCAGGTGAAACAGGGCAAAACATTAAGGAATTTTTCGAGTCATTGGAGGACGTAGGGAAGTTGGCCTCATGGACCAAGAGTCAGTTATTAACAGTGGCTAGATTAAAATTAACGGGATTAGCACAACAGTTTAGCCGTAGGTATAGACGAATTAAAGATGTCGAAAAATACGAAAATTTTAAGCAAATACTGATCGATAGATTTGAGCGCATCCCTACTTCCATTAGATTACAACGATTCTATGCTTGTGTTCAGAATCGCGACGAAGATGTACAAACATACGCGGTCCGGTTGCAAACTTTGGCCGAAGAATTAGAAATAGAAATAGAAGGAAAGAATGCTACAGAAGTAGCTCTAATAAAGAAGATAAAGGCCAAAGAATTGGATGAGCGATTAAAAGTTCAATTTTTAGTAGGCATAAATATCCACATAAGACAGAGAGTTATGTCCCGAGAGCCTGAAACATTCGATCACGCATTAGAAATAGCGATTAAGGAAGAGGAGATTGAAGCCCTTACAAAAGGACGCAATCATAGTGATATAGTTCGGGTAGTGAAAGAAGAGAAATCAGAAAATACACGTACTTATGAAATACAAGAAATACAAGAGAAAATAGAAGAATTGATAAACCAATTAAACATTTTAAAAGGAAAGGATAGATATAATCAATCTGAAAGAGAAGCGCACTTCCGTAAAGACGCGGACATGAAAAAGCGAGATCGAAATAGAGATAAGCATTTCCGTTCGCCACCGCGCAGTTATAGAGAAACAGATATGTGGGAAGGTACATTGTCTAATGNAAAGAGAAGCGCACTTCCGTAAAGACGCGGACATGAAAAAGCGAGATCGAAATAGAGATAAGCATTTCCGTTCGCCACCGCGCAGTTATAGAGAAACAGATATGTGGGAAGGTACATTGTCTAATGTTAGGACAGATGATAGACCGATAGTAATGGTTTATGTAAATAACTTACCCACTAAATTTAGAGTTGATGAAGAAGCAGACACTTCATTAATATCTAAGCGCATTATAGACAGAATCAAGCGAATAAAGCCTTTTTACAACAAACTGCCGGTAATGATAGATAATTCACCCCGAGAAACAGTCGTAGGTATAGGAAATGCAACCCCTGAGTTTAAACTAAGAGGAAATAAATTTAGCGCTACATGTAGAATAGTGAGAGATATATATCCATGTGACGGAACCATAGGAAGGGATATACTAGAGAGAGAAAATATCAAAATAGACCATAAAGGAAATAGATTAATTATGCCTGATGGCAAAAGCATTCATTTTTGTACAGCAATACCTGTGACATACTATAAGCGAGAACCTAAGAGATGCAAGTATAATGCGAATCACAGAGGAAAATACTATAAAAGGGACTATATAAGAAGCATACAAGCATATTCCGAGAGGAAACGCTATTCAGAAAATACTTGTGTTAAAAGTAATAGAAGAGCTGAGACTAACATACGAACAGGGAAGAAAATATATGATAATAACACGGAGAGATCAATTCCCATAAAATCCAAAGGTATTGAAGCTGCTAGACAACCACAGTTTAGAGAAAAGGAACATGCGAATAAACATAAGCGAAGGACATATGAGGGAAATAAAAAGGGAAAGAAAATTTCCAGAATTTCCACACCAAGGACCCATGATACTCGTGAGAGAAAGATATGCAATAGCAGTAGTAAAGAAGATACCTGTTACTCAAATACGGTTAAAAGGATAGATAATGAAAATACGCAAGATAATATCTTCAAAGAAATGCTTCATCTTTTGAATAATACAAAGATTAAATTTAAATCGGTTTTCGATACCTCGAATTGATAGTCGAAAATAGAACCAAGGATCCGGTAATTCCATGTAGAGATAAGGATAAGGATTTGATTCGGAAGCAAAGCATATGTTCGCTAATGATATTTTGATTATACCTATGTTTTTCTAAATATGAATAGAATAATTACCGATAGAAAGAAAATTGGTATCTATATTTAGAAATGGTAAGGTTGTATTACTATTTTGACCCTTAAGTCTTACCAACTTCCGAGTGTCAAGAGTAACTCAGTAAATTTAGGAATAATTAACCTATTAAATGTAAGATAGCAGTAATAAAATAATAAGCTAAGGTTAAATAAAATATACCTCTCGATAATCATCGACTTGAAGATAAGGGAGTTCCCCTTTATAGTACAACAATTAAAATATTTTCAACGAATAAAGTATATCGATATGATTCAGCATTAGAAATTATTACAAAGAAATCTAGAATTTGCGATGCAAGAATTTCATACATAAATAATTGAATTAAGAGAAGCTATTGATGTTTTAGAGCGAGGAAAATTAAGCTCATATATTATCTCAACGGAAGTGATGTATCCTACGTTAAGAGAAATACAACCACAACTTCCGGAAGGTTATTCATTGATAGAACAAGTCCAAGCTGACACTCTCTTCAATTTTACCAGTGGATTACTACTATTGCTATCGCACTTCCAGGAAAATTAAGAATTTTCGCAAAAATGCCATTGAAAACGCCTAGAGGATATTTCGATGCTTACGAAATTTTGGGATTACCTACATATATTCCTGTATTGAAAGCTTATGCATATTTTAAGACTGAATATCCCATTTTAGCACTGTCAATGGATCGCCAATCGTACATGTTGTTACGTCATCATGAATTGGCTGTTTGCCAAATATCACAGTTTGCTGTTTGTTCACCGGACGTTCCGATATTTCGAGCTCCACATCAGAGCTGCGAATATTCGTTATACATCGGAAATGATCAGAAGGTAACAGAACTTTGTTCCAAAGAAATTATAAAGGATTTTTATCCAATTTTTAGAAGAATAGACAAGCAAGGAACATGGGTATTTTCTACACCCTCTACATTAGTATTAGCAGTGAAATGTTCTGCTAAACAAAATAACTTGCATTCATTACCTTCTAAAATAAGTAAATTGAATAACGTTGGAATCATAAGATTGCCAAATACATGTATAGGATACTTACCTGGAATTATCCTCACTTCGCATTTTCACATGAGATCAACTGTTCACATAGGAAGCAGTCCAAAGTTTATTATACCTCCAATTGAAACAATGTTTTCCAAGAAGGAATTAGAGAAATTGCAAGAGAATTTAAATACTACAGAGAATCCTAAGAAGAATAAAGGGAATTCTAAGAAACAAACAGATGATGACATTAAAGTAGCAGAAAAATCATATGAGCAAATGAAGGAAGATTTGCATAGATTATTGAAAGAAAAGGAAGATCTTTTTATATCAAACACTCCAACAATTCCAATCACATACGTATGGATTATCCTTGGAAGTTTAGGAATATTAATTTTACTTATCTGCACATATTATATAGTCAAGCATATTTGTTGGAAACGAAGATTTGAGAAGAGGATCAAGGAACTGTCACAACAGGACATTCCACTTCAAGAAATTCCTCAAAGAAATAATGCAGAAGAAGAAGAAACGGAAATAGTCGAACCTGCCGGAAACGCAACTGAACAAGCTCCAAGCTCAACACAGATAAAGAAGCAATTTGTTCAAACATATCGACTTTAGTTCGACCGTATAGACTTTAATTCAAATATCCTTTTTGAGATGAAAATTTTATTCTTGATTGAAAAATTTTGATTTTATTTTTGTTACATATATCTTTAGTTTGTAAGTACCTTTCCTAATAATAACAAAAAGCATATTTAAAGGAATGTACACCCCACTCAAATTGATAAGCTAAAGTGATTGAATAGAATAGTTTAGATATAAGACTTAGAGTAGTATTTAGAGAGAGAGAGACTTTATTAGAGATATGTATTTGTTAAACATACTACCTTTAAAATGAACAATACTTTGGTGAAAAGAAACTTTGCCCAGACGGATTTAAATGACCCTGGAGTCATACAACATTTAATGAACTCAACCACCTGAACATTTGTGGTTATGTGAAATGAAATTTTAGCAGAAAAGAAGTGTGTCAACATACAGGAAGAAGGCACATTATATCATTGGAACTGCACAGTGAACTTTGAACTGTTAGCAGGTGCTTTTTGAAACAAGAAGACATCACCTAATCTTCTCATATACCTGAATTATTGCAACTATAAGAAGTCAGCCAACAGAGGTGCTGCCATAGAGACTCTCAGCAAACAGAGAGGTGCATTCGAAACCAGTGACGAACTATGTCCACTTTTACCGTCGATTCCAGACGAAGACACCTGTGTTCATTATGTTTATTTTAATATATTAATCTAATGAATTGTTTATTATATTATTCCCATGTATTTCAATTTTGAATTTAATTTGAATTATTGTCTACTTTTATGAATTTATTAATATGTATAACGCAATTTTTAGAGAGAGAGAGAGCAATTCGAAACTTATATATTGCAGTGAAAAATCACGCCTTCTTTAAATGTAGTGTGATTTTTGAAGATAAGGGAGTAATGTGAGATCCGAAAGGCCCTGGGTCTAATTTGTGAATTTTTATTAATATGTTTAAATTATCGACAAAATATTATTCCATTTTGTGTGAAAAAACTAGTGTTTTAGACGTGGGAAAAATTGATGACAAATGTTATTTCCTTTCATCGAGGAGAACATCCGCTGTTTTTCCCATATCTGGTTAAAAATCTCGCTCCGATGGGAAATGGTTACCCCTCATTCATCCCCCTTTCATCCGTTCTCACGAAAGAGTTACTGAACGATGATTGGACGAAATTTTGAAATAAAAGGAGAAATTAGTCAGAATTCGAGGAGTTCTCCGACCGATCCGAAAGCGGGCAGACTCCATACAATTCTTCTCCAGAGTTCAGCGAGANTTAACCATTTTAATTTGTCTTTTTTGTGTATAAAAAGAATATTCCCCATCTTACTCCATTGGTGGAGCAAGATGGCGCATTTACATGTAATTTTAAAATATTAAATTATGTTGTTTTTAAAAACGTTTTTCAAAAATTAAATTTTGTATCATATATTATTAAATGTAGTTGCTGAGAATAAAAAATTGTCGTTCTCATCAAAGTGGTTACCGTCTTATGACTTTCAAGGCTTAAAGTTCTCATCTTGCCTCATTTTCCCCTATAATAAAACATGAACAAAAAAGCTAAATATTAATAAAGTATAGGAAGAAGGTGGTATTATGGAACCCTGCAGGTATTATGGAACCCCTCCATTTCAAACTGATAATAAAGACGAACTGTAGCGGATTGTGGCTGAACTGCACTAGGCAGACATCCATAGCAAGGGGAAAATCCGTTTCACTTCAGTAAAACGGTTGTCCGTAGTGAATTAGTATACTGTATTTGTATTTTTCAAAATTCGAAAGTTTTGAATGCTAAGTGAATTTAATTATTTTTAAAATATAAATCGCGTAGTTGTAGGTTCACTGGTGCATGTATTCCGTTCCAGAGACTTAGGGGTACATATTAATCTGTGTGGTGTTCACGTTTTTTAAATTTTGGTCTCGACAGACATAAGTTAATTCGAGATGGCGATGCGTGAAATACGGACCTCATTGGTGCTTTTAATACGGAACCCGTCTAACTTTTGTAAAAGTATGTGGTAGATGAATGAAAAATTAGAAGGAAAATGAAAAAAGTAAAAATAGATACCTAACACTATAGGAGCTTTATATTTGCGAGTGTTGTAAATGTGTGAGATCCGAAAGGCCCTGGGTCTAATTTGTGAATTTTTATTAATATGTTTAAATTATCGACAAAATATTATTCCATTTTGTGTGAAAAAACTAGTGTTTTAGACGTGGGAAAAATTGATGACAAATGTTATTTCCTTTCATCGAGGAGAACATCCGCTGTTTTTCCCATATCTGGTTAAAAATCTCGCTCCGATGGGAAATGGTTACCCCTCATTCATCCCCCTTTCATCCGTTCTCACGAAAGAGTTACTGAACGATGATTGGACGAAATTTTGAAATAAAAGGAGAAATTAGTCAGAATTCGAGGAGTTCTCCGACCGATCCGAAAGCGGGCAGACTCCATACAATTCTTCTCCAGAGTTCAGCGAGAGTTCTTCGACAGATCCGAAGCATACAAACTCCACATACGTTTCCTCCCGATGGCCAACGCCCATAACGGAGTCCGATAGACTAAGTCCTGAGTCTACACTTAGAAGAAGCGATATTTTTATAATTTGTGCACGAATTGATCTCCCATACGAAGTAACATGAACTCTATCTACATGGTGTCCTTTACCTACAGAAACGAAGACGACGACAACTAACAGGTCGTATATTTAGAATCATTTGTGAGCTCTCTCTCTCGAACGCGCATTAGCTTAAATTAAGCCGTAGCCTATAGCTTGTCGATTTATCGTTGTATTTGGTTATTTGTATTCGTTTGTTTGAGATTTATTAAATTTACTTTTGTTAATTATACTAAAAATGTCTCTTAATTTGGTGTTCGAATCAGATCGCATACGCGTGTTTGTCCGCGTGTAAAATAACCGACAAACTGGTGTCAAGGAAATCCTGACGAATATCTGAACTTCGCCGTTCAGATCATCTTTAAATACGCTCTCCTATGAAATAGATTAGGATCGGATCTTACGATTCGAAACCTTGGAGAACTAGTTTTACTAACTAGGTGCCGATTAAGCGTTACTTGAGTACTACTTACTCCGTAACCCCGGCTGATCTCACAAATGGTTAGCTTCTTCTCTGTAAATTTCTTTATTATTATTATTATTATTAAATTATTTTTGCGATAAAATACCTTGGAGTAAATAATTTTGTAATTATTTAACATTCTTTGTACTTTTCTATTTGTTTTTGGATATATTAAAGCATTATATGAAAACATACATTAAGGTTCCATATTACCACCCGTATTTCCCTAAGCCTACTTTCTGACTTTTTGTAGAAAAGTTTTCAAAAACAATACTTATAATTACACTGGCGAAAAGTCCAATTAGGAAAAACTAGTTTAATAGTTACCAGTACTTTTAGCACAAAAAATGTGGGTGTAGTTATGATACCTTTTTTACAATTAACTATAATGAAAATGGGATTCCATAATACCACCTTCTATATTATTTATCCTATTTAGATTGATCTTAACTTATAAATAAAGAATACATTTTCCAAGAAAAACTAAATAGCACTTTCAATAACTATTTGTTATTAATTAATGCTCAAAACGAGCTAGTAAATGATGATCAACATACACAAGCACTTAACAATACGAAGCTGGAAAGATTATGGCGCTGCCAATCAAAAACAATCTGTCATGGCGACACTGTATATAGAACTATCTAGCCACTGTAGTATACACAGTGGTGATATTCAGCGGGTTCGCACAGGTTCAGCCGAACCCGTTGTTAACATTTTCAAAGTTTTCCGAACCTTGTTAACACGTAACATTTCTCAGTGGTTTTGTTTCTTTTAAAAAAATATATTAAATTATACGGTAATATACTCTGTAACACTACTAAAATAAAGCCTTATACCCCGTTCGCCTTGGTGCGACCTCCCTCGACCGTTTCAATCTGACTGTAACGAGGTTCAATCGCGATCGACTCAAGACAGTTCTTGAAACTAGATCCAGACATAAGAGAGATCCCACAATCCCACGCGCCAAAAAATACAAGATGGCTGCACAACACGTGTCGATAACCCGACACGTGTTTCGCAGCCATCTTGTATTCTCTCGCGTGGTTTTTAAAAGAGATATCGTATAAAAAAGTTATTGTATTTCGAGAGACGATGACATCCGTCTATTATTAGATATATCGCAAGAAAAAGTATTGTATTTATTTCTAACCAAAACTTCCACTTTGTTTGTCGGTGTTCGTGACTTACCGCGTCGTTATGTCAGTTTTATCATCGCGTGTAATATCCTGGTTCTTCTCAAGTTAACTGCCGATGCGAACAGCACGACGTTCTACTGGCGACAGTCACAATCCATATTGTAGATTTACCGAGATCGAAGTGAGTCGTGGATTGTGTGCGAACGTAGTATATGACCGTTCATAGTTTCCGAGAAAACTGCTCGGAGCATGAGCCGGTTCCGAGGGGGGTAGCCAGTTAGTAGTTAGACGTGTGCGAGTCATGACTCAACATTGCCGGGCTTATCCAAAGACAAATAAACAACCCGTTAAAAGTTTTCATTTAATTTTTTCCATGAATTAGTATCATATTCACAATTGTCAATTCGTCCAAATTTATGTAGTTAAATTTAAATCATATATAGTCCTTTTTGCACCAGAGGAATTCCTTTATAAAGTTAATTGTTAATGTATTGGTGATCAGGAGTCAGAATTATGCAATAAAAAGACATTTAATAGTGCCAGTGCCGCGATAGTTTCGACGCTCAAAGTTTAAATTGCATAGTGTATAAAATTTTTAATAAAATAATTATTTGTCGTTTTTAGAATGAAAAGACAAAGGAATTTGGATGATTTTATAACGTAATCTAAAAAAGCAAATATTGACAATGAAGTGTAACTACAAACAACAATATCTAGTGAAAAACGGCAATAAAGAACAACCAGAAACGTCTAGTGAAGATAAACAGAAACCGACATCAATTGAGAATAATAGTAGTTGTCGTTTATTACATTGCTGGAATGCTTCACAACAGGAATATTTGTTTTTAAAAAATACGAATGGCTTCATATTGCTAGCAATACAAATGTTGAATGCCAATTGTGTTCACAAGTTGTATTTTCTAGAGTAAAAATAACTTGATCCTTTAGTACAACATATGACAACTCGTTTATTGTTCGACGGTAAAAATGAAAAATATAATGATCTTTTGAATTCTTTTAATCTATTAAATCATGAAACTTGACCGGATGATGTTTGTGAATCACCGTGGATTGAAAGTGAAAATGGATTAAAACAGTAAATTAAAATAACAAAATACGTTGTTCCTGTAAACGATTTTCGAGATTTTGTGAATGACAGAGATATAAAACAGAAAAATATTCCAATTACTATTTAAGAGCTAAAAGAATTTTAAATGTAATTGCTGTTAATTCGGCTGAAGCTAAAAGAGGGTTCAGTACGATGAATGATACTATGGATGTTAAAAGAAATTCTTTACTAATCGATACAACCAGCCATTTAATGACAATTAATTTCATGGGAAGAAGTTTGGAAGATTTCGACGCTACTCCTGGCTAAGACAAGGTCATCACCTAGCTAGTGATAAACGTGTGAAAGTAAAGGTCCCCAGTACAACTTGCAAAAAACCAAAGTATGATATGAAAATTATTGGACTAGAATTATAACCCGAATAAAGCTCTGCACAGTTTTCTACTCATTGAATATAATTATCTACATTTTGATCTCTCTTCGCCATTGATATTGATGGCGGTTGATCTGTTAGCAGCCCGATTTCTATTGATAGTTGCTATGGAGATTTCTGCTGCCTAAATAATGATCCTGGCTGATCTTTAAATGAATTGCACAAAGAGATATCTTCATCTTAGAGAGAAAGTCTGGATTAGATGAACTCGTGTCTAAGAAGTATGGAGAATAGTAAACATGATTTTTGACAGGACACTTTACTCGGTAGTATTTTTTCTTGTCGCTATGCCATACATCTGGTCCAAAGGTAGAAGAAAGCATTCTGCCAGTTGTTTAAGCTGTAAATCGAAATTTGCATCGATAATGTCTTAGCGAAATACAGTATAGTCTCTATAATCCAGCATATATCGGACGGCTGGTGTCGAATTATTTGACTTTATTGTATGCACTTATGTACAGTACAGTAAAACTCATACACAGGTTTTACAGGTTTGTTTATCATTAATCACAGTTGTGACGGTTTAATGAAAGCACATGTAACAAACAACCAGTGAATTAGTACACACGTACTATACGTCAGTCTCTCTCTGTCGCATACATCTATAACTCAAAAACGATAGTTTCATGTGCCGTGTGGAGTGTCGGATTATTAAACCTGTCGAATCGGTGAGTGACGGTCTATAGAGACTCTACTGTATTTATATTCCTCAGACAAGCAAAAATTCTACTTTGGCAAGATGTCAGCTCTGTGGGACGATTAAATTAAGTGTCACTTATCTGTATTTAATATTTTATNGTAAGCGATGAAGCAGGCAGTAATAAATGAATTAATATATTAAAAATACTCACTTAGAACAGCCATCCGAAATTCTTCTAACTCTTTCTCCTTCCAAGTGTATTCCTTCGCTTCCATTCCTATATTTGCGTCCTTACTATTAAAGTTTAATTGTTAATCCTGTATACTTATAAGAATTATAATTTGCACCAGAGATATGTGAGTATTGCGAAACGTCCGGGTTGTTACGTAAGCGATGAAGCAGGCAGTAATAAATGAATTAATATATTAAAAATACTCACTTAGAACAGCCATCCGAAATTCTTCTAACTCTTTCTCCTTCCAAGTGTATTCCTTCGCTTCCATTCCTATATTTGCGTCCTTACTATTAAAGTTTAATTGTTAATCCTGTATATATTTACTGATTATGCAAATAATTCTCTTATTAAAGAGTTGTCTAATATATTTATTGGATAAAACATTCTATATTATACGATATTTAGGAGAATCAACTCACTTCACCAGTTAACTGAATATACTGCATTATAGGCGCAGTAATTTTCCAATCTCATCTAATTATTTAAATCTTAGACTTTGTACCAATAAATATCTAATCAATAAATTTTATGATTTCTACATAAAAGCTTATAGTCAACCTATCAATTGCTGCAAATTAACATAGATTTTATTGGTTATCTACATAGATGTTGATTTTCTACAAACTGCTAAACTTTGATCTGTATTAAACTTGTCATGCTTACTCTGTGGGAAAAGCAGGCTATTATGAACTTCTGTTCCTACACTCTAATGATTTTATCCTCACTTATTAACTCCTGAACTTTCTCTTATTTACACCAAGAGACTTTATTTATTAATAATCTCTGATGTAATCTTTATCTTTGAGTGATCATAAATTGAATGCATAGCACGTGCCTACTGTGTTGAGTAATGCTTTTATTTTCAATGTGAGAATACTTCGTAAGTCGATTTTTCAAGTGGTAGTCCATCCAAAAATGTCAGGCACCGTCTTTCACCACCTGACCTAACCGAACCCAAAATGGGCTTGCAAATAGATGCCATATTGGTGACACAGGGTAGAAAGAGCTAAAAAAAGTACTATATTTACATTGTTTAAATTTATATAAAACGTTAAAGTTAACCTGAATTAATGTGTTTTTGTTTTTTCATATATTGCATTTGATTAATTAAATTAATAATTTCTTAAAAATTATGACTATTCATAACAAAATACTTGAGTTTTGTATTAATGTGGCTTTACTGCAAGAGACAAAAGACACACAGTCCAAGTCACTAGGAATTTAAAAAAAACTAACAAAATATTTTCTATATTCTCCGTGATATATCATAAGTATTTTCATCTTGCATGTTAAAAATAAAAAAGCCAAACTAAGTTAAAAATTTAACAAATTCATAAGCGAGTAAATATATAGCCTAAATAGGCAACCATTTATTTTCTTACCATATGTAATGTCATTTTGTGAATACTGATGCCGGAAATCACCGTTAGAGATTTAACATTTAAGATGTGTACAGAAAATGCTTCTCTTGCTTGTGCTATGAATTTGATGAGATATGTTATATCGTAAATATTTGATTAAATGGATATTAAGCACAGTGTATCTGTGTTATCAATAAACACGTCAAACAAGCATATCTAATCTCATTATATCGCAATAAACTGTGACAGTGATACTAACTATTTTAACTTTTTTCTTGCATTTTCTAAGATAAATTTAAAAATATTTTTAAACTACAATCATTGTAGTTATTAAACAATATTTGTATTTATTAAACAATCATTGTAGTTATTATACAATAATTGTTATTATACAATAACAATTATTGTATAATAACTACAATGATTGTTTAATAAATACAAATATTGTTTTATTATCTTTTATTATACAATAATTGTTATTATACAATAACAATTATTGTATAATAAAAAAAATAAAAGTTGTACCTGCCATTTGCACAGAGACAGACCATAGTCCACACTGAAATTTGCAAGGCTAACTTCAGGATAAAAATATCTAACGAATGTTTATTCCTGTTAAAACTTTATGTATCTTGCTATAATCTCTTGTTGTTCAATTATTACCGTAATTGATATTGAAATCTTATATCACAGAATAGTTTAGAACGAAGTCAGAATGAATTCATAAAATATGTACAATAAAAAAGCCAATCTTTTACTATCAATCTATAATATCAAATGATTTTTAGTTTCTTACTATAAATTTATACAAAATATATTACTAAACAATTTAAATATTTTGTATTAAATAATATAAATGTTTTCCTCAGTCACTTCCTTCATATTATAATTTTAACACAAAACATTCAGTTCAATTGGAATCTCGAATCTGGTGCATTACAACAAACAGAACATTTTCTCATTTCAATTTTCAGACATTTTCTCTTCAGTCCAATATTTTTCATTTCAACAAAGAATTCTTCCATGTCTCTTAACCTTTGATTTCTTTCAGATGCATTAAGAGGTGGCAATTCACCACCAAATTCTGCAGGAAGATATTTTAGATCGAATTCTTTGTGGAGGTTTTCCATATTGGATCCATGGAAATGAAGCTAAAATTAATTTACAGTTAAAATTATACATATTTATGGTTTATTTGTAATTAATATGGTAATAAATCAACGTATGTACTGTACAGTACATATTTTTAGGAATAGCTGTTAAGCCCTGGTTTATAAAGTACGTTTCGCAGTTAAACCCAACGTTATGAATCGTAAATTTCAAAAATATATGTGGTAAAATCCATTTTAAATTAATTATCCGAATGTCCATGAACTACGTAAAAGTACGTCCTGGTAAATAGCAAGTTTATAAATAAATTATTACAATTATTTTGGTTTATTTGATTACGGAAACGTGACACGTGAGTAATCTTCTGACGGGGATCTCCCGAGAGGAGTTTTATGAAAAAGTATCCCCTATTTTTATGTTACTAACTTGAAGATAACCCGGAAATGTAGGTGGCTAGTCCATTGACGAAGCTCAAACCCGTGACTAACTACTAGTGAAACAGTTTCGACTCCACACAGGTGAGTACTGTGTGCATTAGAGTAAAAATATAAATTGTCACCTATAACAAAGTGAATGTATTGTAATATTCGTTTTAATTATACCCTTACTATATGAATTATATTGAGTTTATAACTTTTTAAAATTCTTTTGCCAATAGATGACGTTACTGCAAATCCAGTAACTCCAGTGTAAACAGTAATTACTGTATTTGGATCACCAATTGCAAAAAATCTCTAAGCTCTACTAAGTGCTGGACTCTAGTAAAAATGTGTATCATAAAATCATAAAGATTGCTATAAGTAGAAATTCTGAATGAGGATTCTTGTTCAAATTTAATTTTTCACATTCAGCTTTATAATGAAGTGTAATGTTTCAATAATTTCTTTATTATTGAAATTGTTAATTAATTAATTTTCTTATGTGATTATCTTATATAAAATAAATAAATCTGCATATTTTCATTCATGGAGTTCATGTACAGTTAATCTGAGCTTCCTACCTCGCGATTTTCGCATGTAGTCTCTATTTTCTTCTAACTTCTTTCTTGAGATGAAAGAAGGACAAACAGTCATACTGTCGGAATTCATAGGTAGGAATTTTTTAAATTGTAACCCAATAATTTTAATATATACGATATATTTACAAGAATATACTGTCCACGTAGTTTATACAATCCGTTGCCAAAATATAAACACTTTATTATCACGTAACAGAAATTATTTTAGTATTCCTAAAAGACTATTTTTATTTAAACAAATCATATGAAGTCTTTTGGACGTTAAAGTATCAACTTCGTCACTTGGGCCATTACAACCATTTCAACATGGATAACTTTTCAAATATTCATATTAATTAGTAGTCGATGACCATCCTCTCTACTGGGAGGAGATCAACGACAATTTTTGGTCGAATTAACTTCAACTTCCATCTGCATCTGTCCTTTCTTTCTATCGGACCAGCAGTATGGCATTCGCATAGGAAAATTACATAATACAAGATTACAGGTGAGCACAAATTCAAGTGATTTTTGAGGATGCCAAGTTTAAATATTTGGTCAATTTTAGCCAAATTTGTTTCGTTGGCAGATTACCATGTGATAATCGGCTGTGAATGGTACCGTTTCTTAGAGTTAAAGACAGTTTACAGTACTTTTAAATCTGCTAGATTGGTCACTTAGTGTGATAAATCCTTACCTAAAATAACCGTTGTAGTTCAAATCCTGATGTATAAATGGATAACGATGACATTATCAAAACGTTATAATTCTCAAAAAGAAAAAAAAACAGGTCTTCCTTGCTCACAGGAGAAGCGGATTGCGGATCAAAATTCTCATTTGCTTGCTGCATGTGACAAGCAAACGCGCAAGCATACAAAATTTAATAGAAATATATGAACCGGTTTTACTCTCACATATGATCACGTCTTCCGGATTCCCCTGCCCTATCGAGCTTAATTGTGACGCGTCGTCATAATCTTAAACTCCATATTTAGACCATGCACTTTAAACTAAAAAAAAAAACAATGTAATTAATAACCTCAACGATTAATTTATTCGTAGTACAAATAATGTCGTTATCTTAAACTTTATATCATTTTCGTAATCGTCAGTATTCTAATAATATAGTCTATTATAAATGCGAATCCATCGATTTAAATATCAGTTTAAGCGTGTATTTCTAAGTGTCATATTGTTACGCCTGATTTTTCAGAGCAGTTTTATGCAAATTATTTTCACTGAATTCGTAACATTAAGCGTCAATACAGACTTGTTATTAAATATAATTTAAGTGACCAGATTTGTTGTTAGAATGCGGTACACATCTGATGCCCTGGGTACTTAGCACGGTTTGACCGTTTATCAATAAACGAAAGCAAACAAACATATCTAATCTCATTACATCACAATGATCTGAGGCAGAGTAAATAACTTTATATTTTTTCTTATATAACTTAATTTAATATGATTTTTGAACACTACAATGTTTTATCCTAAGAGTCTAATTATATAAGCCTAAAGCAATTGTGTTGAAAAATTATATTTAAATACACCTAAATGGAGGCCATAAATTCTTTATGGAGGCATTCACCCCTAGGCAAATCGTCCACGATATGTTATCCATTCAACCTACAATCCTGTGTTGATTGATTTTAGAAAGTGCACAAACAAAACGCAAGTGTAAGCAGCACGTGTATGTACCGTACGTTATATGTAAGTTAATGATTCTGCTACGTATAATTTATCGAATTTCTCGAAATTATTCATAAATCTAGAATTTTTGATAACTTGGCACAACGTTGTGTCGTAAGTTCCGGATTATAGAATCTGTATATATTTATAATCATCCTTTCTAATCCTTAACATTACCATACAAATAATTACTTTTAAATATTATTTATCCGTACACCGAATACTTCATTCACTAAAATCGCTGGTTTCAATCATAAAATTATAATTAAAATTTGCAACATATTTGTTTTCATTTTCACAAGAAGTTAACAGAGGAAAACACAGGGCTTTTTAATCCCTTCAAGAAAGATGAGGAAGTCCTTTACGTTCACTGTTAAGAATTCGTTGTTTGTTTATTGTTAATTGCCTGTTTGCTCTCGATGATAATTTTAGAATTTCCGATCGAAAGGGTCAAACGTATCAAAATATTAAACCAGAATTTTCGTATAATCTCTATTATTATCAAACAGTTAATGTTACGACAGGATAAATATGTCTACTTCACGACATTAACAGAAACAACTTACTCAGAATATTTACTGATATACTGTTTTAATATATATAAATAACTAAATTCAATAACAATACAGTAATGAAAGTATGTGTATATACAGGATTGGTGGAAAGTAACTAGCTATTGAAAAATTTACTACAATATCTAAATTTCTAAAGCAAAGGTAATTTATTTGACTCGTAACTTATTAAATACAAATACGGAAGAATACCTTATAATTTAATTCGGTATGTTTCAAAGATATGTTTTTCTCAGATATTGATGTGAATAAACGGCCATTTATCGGCTTCCGCAACCAAACCTGTGGTAATTTAGGCTAGGACTCCACTACCGTAAAAACGGCGTAAAAACCCCTCGCCGTAAAAGCTTTTAATCACGTGACTCTGATATCTTACACTTGAGCAGGCCGTAAAACCAGCGTAAGTGAGTTGAGCTATGTTCAACTTTCGACGCGAATACGGCCGTAAAGAGGTACCTTCCACCAATCAGAAGTTAGCGAAATCTAGGTCATCGCGACACGGAGCTAAAATGGCGGAAAACGAGCTTTTGTGTACGTTCCCTCGTAACTACTCTAGAATAGATCCAAAAAGATTTATCGAAAACATCCGAAAGTATTCGTGTATCTATGACAAGAGGTAACCTGATTATAATAACGGATACCAAAGGAAATCCTTCAATTTAGAGGAGTATATAATAAAAAAGCTAAGCTTATAAGTGCTGTATATTATCTTAATAATACGATAATAAAAGTTAGTATATGAAAGTAAAGATATTATTTATACTATATTTGTAATTATAGTACTAAAAAAACTCGTAGAATATAATCATTGTCTTTTTATCGATACATCACGTATACAAGTCTTTCGTTTCTACCAATTCACGTGCGAAGAAGTACTTACTTTCGACACTTGGGGCAGCACCGTTGCCGCACTAGCCGGACCTCCACCGTAATCTGAGCGCAAACGCAATAGGTCACGTGATTAAAAGCTTTTACGGCGAGGGGTTTTTACGCCGTTTTTACGGTAGTGGAGTCCTAGCATTATTCTTCGAATGACAGTTTTTGTTTGTTTCCTGATGGGTTGTGACACAACGATCCTTCATCGCTTTCTGTCATCTCATTGATCACTGAGATGACGGAAAACTGGCGGAGGTGAGGTTATAACCCGTTTTTATATGTAAAAATTCGACTAATAAAAATGAAAATCAAAACTTTTTTGATGATTCATACCTGTTTAAATCTGCGTATATATAAGAAAATATTGTATATCAAATTCTTAATTAATTAAGTAATATAAAATTAATAAGGTCGATGATATTGTTTTTAATCCAGGAACTGCCTTCTGTGTGTGTATATATATATATAGTTATATATACAGGTAATTACTACACATTAGTGTTTTAGTATAGCTTATACTATATTAAAATATTATTATACAGGGTGTATTCTTTATCTTGAAACAATGAAATAACTTAATTGGATCTCATTATTTTGGAAAAAGATATAGACAATAGTCGTAGGATATCGAGGGGCCAATTAATTGGTGACCTCAGACGTGACCTTGTCCTTGACCTTCAAGGTCATTTAGAAGTCAAGTCTGTTTTTTCAATGGGAACACATATCTTTGACCCCAGAAATGGAGAGAGCGAGAAATTTCACAACTGGATGTACAGTATCTTTGATCTTATTGTCTAGGTCCAAGGTCAAGATTATTTTAACGTTAAAATTATAAGCTTTTTTTAATGGAAAACTATACTTTTTATATAATACAATATTATCTACAAACCTATGTAGGATAAAGTGGTGAACCGAATTAGGCAATGAATGCGTGCAATTAGAGTATAAAGTAAAACGTTGCACCACGTATGTATAGATAAATTGTATTATATTCAATCCTTCCTCGTATATTTTTTCATCCCTTTTATCTGATGTTGAGTCCTCCAGCTCAGGTTGATTCATGTCTATTCTTTCGCTGCGGAAAGTATAGTTGAATGCCATGCTTATTATCCGCGCTGTTTACGCATCATTGCTATAAAAATAGGTGAATAAATCGAATGTTTCACCCTCGTTGTTTTGTTTGTTATTACAGTTCAATGTTTTTCAATAAAATTTATTTTCACACTCGCAGCATTCAAAACTTTTTTCCACCATCCAATCCTGGTTTACCTTATATAAGAAGTACAATTTTGTAAAAGATTCTATAAATTGTTCAAAAAGTAATCGAAAACCCAAAACAATTTCACTTATTCTTAACGTTTTCGAGATCGATTTAAATAGTAGAACTCACTTTTAACAAATTTTAAAAAAATAAATAAGAGAAGTGTTTATAAATTTATATACGAAAGTTGTTGTTCATTTGAAAAAAATGTTTCAAAATCTCTACACTAAAGCAAAACTTTTACAATGAATTTAACAGACGGTGTGATTAGTCCTACAGTTTTTAACAGTAAATTTATACAGAATACATTAAAAATAATTTAAATATTTGCTTTTAAACAATATAAACATATTCACCAGTCACTGCCTTTATATTAGTGTTCTAACATAAAGTATTCAATGTAATCATAACATTACTAATGTATACCGAATACCTAATGCGTTATTTCAAACTGGACATTTTCTAATTTCTGGCTTCAGATATTTCCTCTTCGGTCCAATATTTTTCATTTTCAATAAAGAATTCTTCCATGTCTCTCAACTTCTGATTACTTTCAGACTCGTCGAAAGGAGGCAAATCGCCGCCAAATTCTGCAGGAAGACATTTTGGGTCGATTTCTTTGTGGAGATTCTCCATGTTTGATCCGTGAAAATGAAGCTGAAATAAATTTAAAATTAAAAATATTTTCGTTTATAATATTATATTTTATTACAGATTTGTTCTTTCTAAAATACACTAATTTAATTCTAAAACTAATACAGATTTGTTTCTATCAATTCGCCATCAAATCTGACAGTAGTGACTGCCACTTTTTTCTTAGACAAGTTACCTATGCATAACTAGAATAATGGAAATTATTAACATGTTATAGTTGAAAGTATTTCAAAATAATCTTCATTAAAGGTATTGAATTCAGTACGTTTAAGCAACAGAAGCGAAATTAAAGAAACTATAATCAGATTTAAGTAACAATTTACTAGACAATCAGTGACCCGTCGGTCATTTGGTACTTAAAACTTATAAAAAATAAAAGATACTGTTATAGGTGTTAGTATTATTTTATCGTTTTACTCGTATATTGCAACACAACACACGGACAATCTCCCCAGAAAATCTTTTATCAGAAACTGGCTTCTGTTAAAGTCTTACAAAAGTGAAGAAAACTTGGAGAGTCTACGTGGCCAGTCTATTGGCAATGCATGAATCCATGACCAACTAACATCAGTGTTCAGTGGTTTTTATCCACTCGCCACAGTTGAGCAGCGTTTTAGAGATGTGTAATGCTTCGGCATATCTCGTTTTATAGATTTCCCTCGAAAAATACTTCGTGTCATCTCAGACTCGAACATCGGTCATGCGAGACAAGGTGAGAGCCTATAACCTGTGACGTGAAAAGCGTTTTATCTCAAATATCTTATTATCTATTGTGATATCGTCACAATACCGAGCTGCAATTTTTTCAGTTGGATGCACAATGCTCTTGATTATAACAGTTTCCTTTTCCTATGTATCATACTCCTCCTGTTAACAAAGGAGTCGTGCCGGTTATCTAACTCTGTTCTGTTTGATTATAACGAAGCTTGTTTTAGATTGTTTTGTTTTCATTTGGCATATGGGCTTCTTAAAAGTGTAGTGGTATATTGCACTATTTTTTTAGGTATTCAATTACAACAAAACAAACAAGTTCAGAGTTTTAGTAGTACAGTAGACCCCTATAACGCGGATTCCTATAACGCGGATTCCTATAATGCGGATTCATATAACGCGGCGAAAAAATTGCGATGGTATTCGTATAAAGATGGTAAAAGAGACTCGAAAAACGCGGTAAAACGTCATCGCCGACTCGTGTCGCGACAGGATTGGTCGAATCTGGACCAATAGTAGACGAGCAGCCGAACTACTTACACGCTACAGAGAGTTTAGACAGGTAAGTTGAGTTTACTATCGTCTGTACAGTATGTAAATTAGGTACCTTAAGTCTAATACAGCACTGTAATTTTATACATTTCTTGTGAAAGAAACATTTCTTATTCAACGGCCATAAAAATTATTTCTATTAATGATGTCTCCAAAGTTCAACAAATTTTTCGCAGAAAAATAACTTATCAGAAATTGTGGCCGCCGTTTGGTGCGCTGCTCCGCGACGAAAACAAGCTTAAGCAATGGCGACGAATGGTGCACACTCGGTAAGCAATCCTACAATTTTTTGTTTATAGCATAGTTTATAGAGATTATTCCGAAAAAATTATACGTATTTTGAAAATATTGAGTCGAATTAGTCTTGAATCGATTAATTTTATGGAAGAAAACCTTTCAAACAGCCGTAGTCCGTAAACTTCACACGTGTCGGGCTGTGATTGGCTCATATATTTAAGGATTCCTACAACGCGAAATTCTTATAAAGCGGAACGTATCTACCGAATGATAGGGGGTCTATTGTATATAGATAACTACTGTAATGGATCGATTTTTTTCGAACTTATATTCTACGAAACTTCAGAAAAGGCGAATTATTTTCTCCAAACCGAAATCACCAAAAACAAAAATCTTTTTCATTCATACTAAAATTTTACTTAATACTCACCCTTTGCTTTAATTTATAAGGGAGAAACGGGAAAGCCATTGCTGCGATAGCATGCAAGTATTTGTTAACGTTGACAATGTGAACCCCTTTGTAAGTTAACGGAATACATTGCTAAAAAAGAAGAAAATTTAAATAAAACTTATTTCATTGAAATATTCCTGTAAATAAAATTGTGATATATAAAAATATGAATATCTGAAGTTATCGATAATAAAAATCGAAGATACGTTATTAATTTCTTGGGATGCCGTGTGTCGTATATGACACGCAATTTTCCTTCCAAAGAATGAAAAGCAGTTCTGCTTTTTTGCTTGCTAAACAATTATGTTAGTTATACATTTTGTCATTAGAGTTTAGTGAAGCTTATTAAACCACATGCATTCCACTGTGACAGAAACAATGGAAAATATAAGTGATTGTCTGAGCATATGTTTTTAAAAGTGATCGTAAGTATAACTGTTTGATGTCAATATTTAGTTTTCTCTATTTCTATTGGTTACAATTTTACAATTTATACATATTCTTGTTGAGGAGGCTTCTAAGATTACATAAGAGTATTTTTTAAAAATTATATTAATAACAATATTTTATGAGATGAGCTAACTTTTCAACATGTCGTATACGACACATTGGGTCTCTATGTNCAATAATTAATTGCTCGTTTTACTTATCCTCTTGGGATGCCGCGTGTCATATATGACACGCCATTTTCCTTCCAAAGAATGAGAAGCAGCTCTGCTTTTCTGCTTGCTAAACAATTATGTTACTTATACATTTTGTCATTACAGTTTAGTGAAGCTTATTAAACCACATGCATTCCACTGTGACAGAAACAAAGGAAAATATAAGTGATTGTCTGAGCATATGTTTGTAAAAGTGATCATAAGTATGACTGCTCGATGTCAGTATTCAGTTTTCTCTATTTCTATTGATTATAATTTTACAATTTATACATATTCTTGTTGAGGAGGCTTTTAAGATTATACAAGAGTATTTTTTAAAAACTATATTAATAACAATATTTTATGAGATGAGCTAACTTTTCAACGTGTCGTATACGACACATTGGTTCTCTATGTTACAATAATTACATTACAGTGTATGAACTGTTTTCGTATTTGCAAGTTATTTACTTTTATAGGTATTTGGTCATTAGGACCGCAATATGTATTCTACTATTTATTATCATTCTTTATTCAATTAATTTATTAAAAAAATAATTATTTATTTTTATTCATCACAAATTTTTGTAAATTTTTTGTCTACTTATTTATTTGGTCTGCAAGATTTTTTTTTATTAAAAACTTATAAATTCTTAATATCATAAATCACATATTTATAATAAACGTCAATGATTTAGTTTTAATTTCTCATTGTCAACAGTCGAAAAAAATAAGAAACGTGATAGGACACACGATAAGACACATGATATTGATAGAAATTTGTCTGAAGTGGAAGGCTGGTTCAGTGATAAAGACAGTGATAAAACATTTGTTCTTTGAGCAGACTGTTCTGTAGAGTGTAAGTCATTAGTCTGCCCAAAGAACAAATTAAAAAAAAGTGTCAAAATCGCTATCACATTCAGACAGTACAGGCAATAAGAAAAAAGGGATCAATAAAAATGACGAAAAAATAGAAAATTATACAAAAAATAGTTCAACTTTGCATCCCAGTGAAATACAATGGAAAAGTGAAGCAAAACACATGCCAGAAATCATTGTAAATTGCAAAAATTACCATTGCCCAATGGAAGAATGTAAAAGTGTATGAGCTACAATGTACTGTATCAACTGCAAAATACATCTGTGCCTTGGTAAAATAAAAATCGTTTCTAAGCATATCATATGTAAATTTAAAATGTCAAATAATGTACAAAAACAGTCAAATAAACCATTTTTACATGAACGGAAAAGTTTGCATTTTGTATAGGTAGAGAACCGTTGTGTCATATATGACAAGTACTATTTTTTTTAATGACCAGAACAAAAAACATTTTAGAAAAATGAAAACTTACTAATAAGTGACACCTAAAGGTCAAAAGCATAACAAAACTTCAATAATAAAATAGTTTTTTTCAGTAGTGGATCCCAAGAGGTTAACCCAGATGATGCCATGTGTATTGAAGAAATTTAAGAAAATTCTTAGTACCCTATACAGCAAGAGTTAACTTATGAAACAGATTTACCGTCTCTAAATATGGAAGTTTAACACGATACGTTAGAATGAGAGAAGAGTAAAGAATGATAACATACATGGTGTTTTTAAGCCTCTTAGTATATTGACAGGTAATAAGATAATGTACAGTACTTATTACATGGATCATTTCTATACTTAAATCAATTACTGTCGAATAAAATATACAGAATATTACGATTTTCGTCGTTTGAATTGTTTACTTTACATCGTATTTAGGAACATTTTCCTGTTCTGAGGTTTAGTTACAAACTCACAATATATAGGGTATTTCAAAAATGTATGTAAAAAATAAAGCGGTTATATTAGAGATTAATTTTAAATTAAAATCTAACACAAAAAAACGCTTCGAACCAAAAATGGCACTAGAATTTTCGACTCAAAATTAATTTAACTTTCCTTCATTGTTTTACACAATACTGAAACAGTCAGTATACAATGATTATAAAATTTATACTAAAAAACAAAGCTAATCATTGAGTACGATTGGGCCGCAATTTTCAAACTGCAGCCCTATAAATTCACAATGTCTTCTGTTCGTTTGTCCGACAGACTGTCCTTCCTAAATTCTCGAGAATGCAGACAAAATAGATTAAAGTGGACACCTTATGAAGGTCCATATTAACTATATATACAACTCTCCGGGTTAGACAGTAAGTGATGTTATTTCAATTCAAAAATGTTCTCCAGAATGCAGTTTTATAAATGACTGACATGACTCTATTGTTTAATTAATATCTTTATTTATTTATAAAGTAAAAATATTTTACGCTATACTTACATATAAAGATGATACTATTAAGTAAAGCAATCTTGGATTAACTTGAATAAAATGTCTCCACGATAATGTCTTCACATCTATCAATACATATACGCCATTTACTTGCAAAGGATGGTCATTTAGTTCCATGTCTACCAAAAGTATTACACTTCTAAGTATATCTATTAGTTTTACTTTAGTTGGATCCCAATGACCTAACAATAGATAAGTTTTATGTTGTTTATCACAATTTAATGATAAAAAATATTTAAAAAGTAAAAGGTTAAAACTCACTGACTCTACCGAATCCCACAATTTGACCTGTTTCTAATACTTTATAACTCATTAAGCCCGTTTGTAGACATGTTTGCAATGCTGAAGGTCTAAGATCCTTAAATACATCCTTATACTTCTTCCTTGCTGAATAATAATTTTTGAGTAATTTCAAAGCTCTTTCTCTGTCGTATTTTCTTGCTCGTAGAAAACTCAGAAGGAATATGTCGTCAGTCCTGCATTTCAATTGCTCCTCTTGTTTTGCAACCATGAAAAATACATCATAAGTTTTGTAAATTTTTGAGTTCAGCTCTTATAATAAAAAGTATTAGATGCAAATGAATAAATCTTAAGGTTGAAATCTTTTTACAAAATATTTTATTTTTTACTCAGTTAATATAAGAAGCTATCAACTTGCAACTAATTTGTTTATAGTATTTTATTTTACGTATCTTGACTCACTCAAGATCATTTCGTTCGTGTACAAAAGGAATCAACGAATATATTTACAATAAAAACATCATAAGCAATATCTGTTGGCTTTTATGCATTAATACATTTACAAGTTAATTCATAAAACATTTGGTGTGCAAGAGACAATGGTAAATTTTAACACGGCACTAATAGAGAGATCAGAAGAATATGCAGACCATGACAATGCTCTCTTATCAGAAGTAATGAGATCATGTACAGTGTTGTTTAATGATAGATGCCGTGGAAACCATAAGTAACTTATTTCGAGTGGTTAAAACTCATTATCACGTACTTTTTCTGTATCTGAATATTATCTTTCATTCGTCGTGAACTTTATTGCTTTTTCGAATAATTAGCTAATAAACATGTCAATTCTTTCCAGAAATAAATTGCGAGGATTAGCTGAAAAAATATGAACATTATCGCTCATAAACTCTCGAACTTCTGTAATGAAACATAAACAATAAAAACAGATAATTAAATTCATCTAACCCGCTAGCTTATCTTGTCTTGCCTTATCTACTTCAAACGAAGACATCGAATTAATCAGAGATCTTTGTATACATTTCAAGATGTCTTTCCAATACATAATTGCTTCTCGTGGGTCCAAAAAACCTGTTCGATATGGTTTTGTAGGAAATCTTTTCGCTGTTCTCGTATTATAAAACAGATCAATGCAATGTTTTACAAAAAATATGTATAAAATGTACTGTACGTTATAGAAATGAGAGAATTTTCAAACAAAAAAATTAGGTCTTCATTTTCATCAAAATAAATTACAAAAACCAAATTATGACGTCTGTCTTACGTGCAAATACTGTACTAATATCTCAAGTACAATATTCCCTTCGTATAGTCTGTGAAGATATTTAATCTACTTTATTCATTGCTAGCAAATATAGTTACAATAATTTACATGTTTATTTTCATACAATTAGATATATTAGGTAACTAGCAGGTGGGCCCGGCGTTGCTCGGGCAAAAGTAACGATAACTAAGATAAAGATTATTACGTTACAGTCAACCTTACCCGTTTTCACAAAATGAAAGAATTGGGTCCTCTTGTTTCCAGACTAATTATAGAATTTTTAGATGGGTCTAAAAATATGTTCGATTTCCCGCAAAAACGAAAAAACTGCATCTGCGTCTTGCACGTCACTGTCTTTTAACAATTCAATTGTTACGTAACACTTCCATTGTTCACACTTCCATTGTTACTTAAAACTTTTATTGTTACTTAAAACTTCCATTGTTACTTAAAACTTCCATTGTTACTTAGCATTTCCATTGTTACTTAACACTTTCATTGTTACTTAACACTTCCATTGTTGATGGAAGTGTTAAGTCTTAATCCTGTCTCTCTCCCCCGTGGGGAGGAATTTCGAAAAAGCCCTTCTTAGTGTGCGTTCTCCTAACGTACCCTAACCGTGTACCAAATTTCAACTTTCAACTCCTAACCGTTTGGGCTCGTATCCATAATGTATATAGAAGTTTTAATCCTGTCTCTCTCCCCCCGGGGGGAATTTCGAAAAATCCCTTCTTAGTGTGCGTTCTCCTAACGTACCCTAACCGTGTACCAAATTTCAACTTTCAACTCCTAACCGTTTGGGCTCGTATCCATAATGTATATAGAAGTTTTATTATTATTATATTAAAGTATTTACAGAAATTGGCGATTACGTTCTTAGCTATGTCGCTGCCCTAGTTTCTATTTCAGAGAGAGAGCGCTTTTATAAAATCTAACCCTTAAATACCTCTAGGTGAAAGGGAGAGTTGGCGAACGTCGTCTGTATGAAAGGATGTGGTGTCTTCTATGTCTTCTCCGACGGCATTAGTCCTTGGCATGGAGATTGACGAACACAAGTACAAAAAATACCTTTCGTGTGCGGACGTCCCGAGTTTCCGGTGATCTCCCCTTTTATATCTTTTTGTGCGCGAGCTGACAGGTCATCGATTCTTGTTGCCGATCACGGTGCATTCTTCACACTCAAATGTAAACTTCCTCAGCTAGTTGTTACACAATCGGTGAAATCCGATATAGTTTAAATTCCTCGGGTTTTATCCGAAGTTAATTAACCGAAAATTTAGATGTTTAAGCGGCCAGTACAAATCCGAAAAAATCCGCGCTTCACATCACATTTGGACCGACATAAAATAAAATAAATGTTTATTAATTCTATAATTTAGAAATTATATCACTAATATACTGTAGTTTTAAATATAGAACAACACTAAATTTTTAATATATAATTTATCAAAAATATATTTATTAATATGTAAACGATACTCACTTAGAACAGTCGTTCGAAATTCCTGTAACTCCTTCTCGTTCCATTTGTATTCTTTGGTCGCTTCCATTTCTATATCATTTTTTATAATATAAAAAAATTAAATTATTAATCTCATAGATTTCTAATAATTATGCGAAAAATTATCTTGTCGAATTACTGTCAAATCTATTAAATTATCTTTTATTATAAGACTTAAAACTTCTCTAACTCACTTATCTAACCAGCTGCATATAATGGCTGCATTTCTCATATCAATAATATCGTAATCTAAACTAGATATTTAGATTAGAGACTTTAAACTTTGTACTAGGAAAACCGATGAAAAAATTGTTTATCTTTTTTTTGGGACGTGTCCTTGTATTCGTGTGAAGCAATTATAGAAACTTGTGTGTTTGGATACCGTATGCTTGGAGGTAAGTCCCAATATTTTCTCACAATAAGGTGACAACGGTCAGATGGCGAATTATATGGTATGACGACCACCCTAATTTCCAAAATTTGATATTCTCTAAAAACATAGGTGAAAATCCTTTTATCTTTTATCTTATCGTGTACTGTTTGACCTATAGATTACTCTTTTTTACATATGAAATTTACCTCAATCACTGTAAGTTTACATTGCGCTTATAATTATATGCAAACAATTATATTCTCCTCATCTTCAAGTTAGAGAATATCGAGATAAATTCATTAATCTATAAATCAGATTGCACCTAAGATAAATTTGGACGACCCGAAATATTTTACACCAGACAATTCGCTTTTGGAGTATTGTTAAGAGAATATTTATTAACTTTATATGTATGAATAATCAATTGTTTATTGATTTTCTACTTGTAAGATTATCGTCTTCTATTTTGACAATTGCTAAATAGTTAAAATTTAAACAAAATGTCATTATCTTAAACTTTATATCACTTTTATAATCGTTAGTATACTGATAATATATTTTAAATGCGTAATCATTCATTTTAATTTAAATTTAAGCGTGTATTTATAAATGCAAAATTGTTATATCTGATCTTTCAAAGCAGTTTTATGCAAATTATTTTCACTGAATTCGTAACATTAAATGTCAATACAAAGTTGTAATTAAATATAATATAAGTGGCTAGATTTGTTGTTACATCTGATGCCCTGGGTATTTAGCACGGTTTGACCCTTTTATCAATAAATCACAGCAAACAAACATATCTAATCCCATTACAACACAATGAACTGAGACACCAAAAATAACTATTTTAGCTTTTTTTTCTTGTTATATAACGTAATTTAAAATGATGTTTTCAACGCTACAATGTTTTTCTTAAGAGTCTAATTATATAAGCTTAAAGCAATTGTATTCAAAAATTAAATTTACATATTAACACCTAAATGGAGAACAGTATTTCATAGAAATTCTTTATGGAGGCATTCACCCCTAGGCAAAAGCCCACTTTGTGTTATCCAATCCTGTGTTAATTGAATTTAGAAAGTGCACAAACAAAACGTATGTATAAAGCAGCACATGTACTGTACATGTATTTACCGGATGGTGGAAAGTAACTAGATACTGAGAAATTACTATAATTTCTAAATTTCTAAAGCGAAGATGATGAGGTTTATTTAACTTGTTCTTTATTAAATACAATTTAACGTAAGCATCCACCAATGACTGTCATATCTCTGCATCTGCAAACCAAACCTATATTCATTTATGTTTCGGAGGACAGATTTTGATTGTTTCCGGACGGATTGAGGAATAACGATCCTTCATCGTATTCCATCATATCAGTAAGCAATGCTTTCCACACCCAGAGTGTGCAGCAATCATATTTTAAATTATTAATACAGCTTATATTAAAATATTTTTACATAATAGAATTTTTTCCACAAATCTATGTAAGAAAAACCGGCGAAGGACGGAAGTCGTTAATATCTTGATACGTTTGATTCTTTAGATTGGAAATTGTAAAGTTATCATCGAAAGAAAACAGGCAATTAACAATAAACAAACAACGAATTCTTAACAGTGAACATATAAAAAACTTCTTCATCTTCCTTGAATGGATTAAAAAGCCCTGTGTTTTCCTCTGTTAACTTCTTGTGAAAATGAAAACAAATATGTTGCAAATTTTAATTGTAATTTTATAATTGGAACCAGCGATTTTGTGAAAGAAGTATTCGGTGTACGGATAAATAATATTTAAAAGTAATTATTTGTATGGTAATGTTAAGGAATAAAAAGGATGATTATAAATACATACAGGTTCGATATTCCAGGACCTACGACACAGCGTTGTGCCAGATTATCAAAAATTCTAGATTTATGAATAATTTCGAGAAATTCGATAAATTATACGCAACAGAATCATTAACTTACATATAACGTACGGTACATACACGTGCTGCTTACACTTGCGTTTTGTTTGTGCACTTTCTAAAATCAATCAACACAGGATTGTAGGTTGATTGGATAACACAAAGTGGGCGATTTGCCTAGGGGTGAATGCCTCCATAAAGAATTTCTGGCCTCCATTTAGGTGTATTTAAATATAATTTTTCAACACAATTGATTTAGGCTTATATAATTAGACTCTTAGGATAAAACATTGTAGTGTTAGAAAATCATATTAAATTNTAAATTAGGTACCTTAAGTCTAATACAGCACTGTAATTTTATACATTTCTTGTGAAAGAAACATTTCTTATTCAACGGCCATAAAAATTATTTCTATTAATGATGTCTCCAAAGTTCAACAAATTTTTCGCAGAAAAATAACTTATCAGAAATTGTGGCCGCCGTTTGGTGCGCTGCTCCGCGACGAAAACAAGCTTAAGCAATGGCGACGAATGGTGCACACTCGGTAAGCAATCCTACAATTTTTTGTTTATAGCATAGTTTATAGAGATTATTCCGAAAAAATTATACGTATTTTGAAAATATTGAGTCGAATTAGTCTTGAATCGATTAATTATATGGAAGAAAACCTTTCAAACAGCCGCAGTCCGTAATCTTCACACGTGTCGGGCTGTGATTGGCTCATATATTTAAGGATTCCTACAACGCGAAATTCTTATAAAGCGGAACGTATCTACCGAATGATAGGGGGTCTATTGTATATAGATAACTACTGTAATGGATCGATTTTTTTCGAACTTATATTCTACGAAACTTCAGAAAAGGCGAATCATTTTCTCCAAACCGAAATCACCAAAAACAAAAATCTTTTTCATTCATACTAAAATTTTACTTAATACTCACCCTTTGCTTTAATTTATAAGGGAGAAACGGGAAAGCCATTGCTGCGATAGCATGCAAGTATTTGTTAACGTTGACAATGTGAACCCCTTTGTAAGTTAACGGAATACATTGCTAAAAAAGAAGAAAATTTAAATAAAACTTATTTCATTGAAATATTCCTGTAAATAAAATTGTGATATATAAAAATATGAATATCTGAAGTTATCGATAATAAAAATCGAAGATACGTTATTAATTTCTTGGGATGCCGTGTGTCGTATATGACACGCAATTTTCCTTCCAAAGAATGAAAAGCAGTTCTGCTTTTTTGCTTGCTAAACAATTATGTTAGTTATACATTTTGTCATTAGAGTTTAGTGAAGCTTATTAAACCACATGCATTCCACTGTGACAGAAACAATGGAAAATATAAGTGATTGTCTGAGCATATGTTTTTAAAAGTGATCGTAAGTATAACTGTTTGATGTCAATATTTAGTTTTCTCTATTTCTATTGGTTACAATTTTACAATTTATACATATTCTTGTTGAGGAGGCTTCTAAGATTACATAAGAGTATTTTTTAAAAATTATATTAATAACAATATTTTATGAGATGAGCTAACTTTTCAACATGTCGTATACGACACATTGGGTCTCTATGTTACAATAATTACATTACAGTGTATGAACTGTTTTCGTATTTGCAAGTTATTTACTTTTATAGATATTTGGTTATTAGGACCGCAATATGTTTTCTATTATTTATTATCATTTTTAATTCAATTAATTTATTAATAAAAATAATTATTTTTTTTATTCATCACAAATTTCTGTGATTTGTTTTTG
>NW_019384380.1:857305-900155 GCF_000671375.1 Centruroides sculpturatus
TTTTTTCTGTACTATAATTACAAATGTAGTAAAAATAATATCTTTACTTTCATATACTAACTTTTATTATCGTATTATTAAGATAATATACAGCACTTATAAGCTTAGCTTTTTTATTATATACTCCTCTAAATTGAAGGATTTCCTTTGGTATCCGTTATTATAATCAGGTTACCTCTTGTCATAGATACACGAATACTTTCGGATGTTTTCGATAAATCTTTTTGGATCTATTCTAGAGTAGTTACGAGGGAACATACACAAAAGCTCGTTTTCCGCCATTTTAGCTCCGTGTCGCGATGACCTAGATTTCGCTAACTTCTGATTGGTGGAAGGTACCTCTTTACGGCCGTATTCGCGTCGAAAGTTGAACATAGCTCAACTCACTTACGCTGGTTTTACGGCCTGCTCAAGTGTAAGATATCAGAGTCACGTGATTAAAAGCTTTTACGGCGAGGGGTTTTTACGCCGTTTTTACGGTAGTGGAGTCCTAGCCTAAATTACCACAGGTTTGGTTGCGGAAGCCGATAAATGGCCGTTTATTCACATCAATATCTGAGAAAAACATATCTTTGAAACATACCGAATTAAATTATAAGGTATTCTTCCGTATTTGTATTTAATAAGTTACGAGTCAAATAAATTACCTTTGCTTTAGAAATTTAGATATTGTAGTAAATTTTTCAATAGCTAGTTACTTTCCACCAATCCTGTATATACACATACTTTCATTACTGTATTGTTATTGAATTTAGTTATTTATATATATTAAAACAGTATATCAGTAAATATTCTGAGTAAGTTGTTTCTGTTAATGTCGTGAAGTAGACATATTTATCCTGTCGTAACATTAACTGTTTGATAATAATAGAGATTATACGAAAATTCTGGTTTAATATTTTGATACGTTTGACCCTTTCGATCGGAAATTCTAAAATTATCATCGAGAGCAAACAGGCAATTAACAATAAACAAACAACGAATTCTTAACAGTGAACGTAAAGGACTTCCTCATCTTTCTTGAATGGATTAAAAAGCCCTGTGTTTTCCTCTGTTAACTTCTTGTGAAAATGAAAACAAATATGTTGCAAATTTTAATTGTAATTTTATAATTGGAACCAGCGATTTTGTGAAAGAAGTATTCGGTGTACGGATAAATAATATTTAAAAGTAATTATTTGTATGGTAATGTTAAGGAATAAAAAGGATGATTATAAATACATACAGGTTCGATATTCCAGGACCTACGACACAGCGTTGTGCCAGATTATCAAAAATTCTAGATTTATGAATAATTTCGAGAAATTCGATAAATTATACGCAGCAGAATCATTAACTTACATATAACGTACGGTACATACACGTGCTGCTTACACTTGCGTTTTGTTTGTGCACTTTCTAAAATCAATCAACACAGGATTGTAGGTTGATTGGATAACACAAAGTGGGCGATTTGCCTAGGGGTGAATGCCTCCATAAAGAATTTCTGGCCTCCATTTAGGTGTATTTAAATATAATTTTTCAATACAATTGATTTAGGCTTATATAATTAGATTCTTAGGATAAAACATTGTAGTGTTAGAAAATCATATTAAATTAAGTTATATAAGAAAAAATAAAAAGTTATATACCCTGTCTGAGTTCATTGTGTTGTAATGGGATTAGATATGTTTGTTTGCTGTTGTTTATTGATAAACGTTCAAATTGTGCTAAATACCAATATTTGTCAATGGACTAGCCACCTTTATTTCCGAGTTATCTTGAAGTTAGTAATACCAAAATAGGGACTAGTTTTTTTATTTTTTTTTATTTTTATAAAACTCCTATTGGGAGTTCCACGTCGGAATATTACACACGTGTTAGATTGTCGTAATCAAATAAACCAAACTAATTGTAATCATTTCTTTTTATAAACTTGCTATTTACCAAGACATACTTTTACATATTTTATGGGCATTCGAATAATTAATTTAAAGTGAATTTTACTACATACGAGTACGTTTTTGAAATTTACGCTGGGCTTAACTGCGAAAAGTACGTTATAAACCTGGTCGTAACAGCTAGTCCTAAAAATATGTACAGTGCCTACGTTAATTTATTATCACATTAATTTCAGGAAAACGATATACAGTAGATCCCCCTATAAGACGGTAGATACGTTCCGTTCTTTATGAATCAATTTTGTAGGAATCATAGTTTACGGACTACGGCTGTTTGAAAGGTTTTCTTTCATAAAATTAATCGATTCTAGACTAATTCGACTCAACATTTCCAAAATACGTATATTTTTTTGAAAATAATCCGTATAAACTACGTTATAAACAAAAAATTGTAGGATTGCTTACCGAGTGTGTACCGTTCGACTACGCCCGTTGCTAAAGCTTGGTTTCGTCGCGGAACAGCGCATCAAACCGCGGCCGCGATTTCTGATATTATTTTTCTGCGAAAACTTCGTTGACCTTTGGAGACATCCTTAATATAAATAATTTTTATGGCCGTTAAATAAGAAATGTTTCTTTCACAAGAAATGTATAAAATTACAGTACTGGACAGACGATAGGTCGCCTAACTCGCCGTAGCGTGACGCTAGACGGCGAAAAATATATATTTAATTATAATAAAGTTACAATAAATTAAGTTAATATATAATTATATATACAGTACCTAATTTATATATAATTAATATATAATTATATGTACAGTACCTAATTTATATATAATTATATGAACAGACGATACTAAACTCAATTTATCCGCCTAAACGTCCGTAGCGTGGCGCTACGGACGGCGGGAAAGTAGTTCGGCTGCCCGATGACGTTTTACGTATTATAGGAGTTATTTTTACCGTTGTTTACGGATACTGCCACAATTTTTATAGGAATCATAACTATAGGAAACGGTTTTATAGGGGGATCTACTGTACATGTATAACTTTTAACTGTAATTTTATTTCAGCTTCATTTCTACGGATTCAATAATGAAAACTTTCACAAAGAATTCGATCTAAAATATCTTCCTGCAGAATTTGGTGGTGAATTGCCACCTTTTGATGCATCTGAAAGTAATCAATGGTTAAGAGACATGGAAGAATTCTTTGTTGAAAATGAAAAATATTGGACTGAAGAGAAAAATGTCTGAAAATTGAAATGAGAAAATGTTCTGTTTGTTGTAATGCACCAGATTCGAGATTACGATTGAACTGAATGCTTTGTGTTAAAATAATAATATGAAGTAAGTGACTGAGGAAACACATATTATTTAATACAGAATATTTGAATTGTTTAGTAATATATTTTGTATAAATTTATAGTTATTATCACTGTCACAGTTCATTGAAATATAATGAGATTAGATATGCTTGATAGACGTGTTAATTAATAACACAGATACACTGTTCTTAAGACAAAACTCAAATGTGTCTTGTTATAATTATATATAGTCATAATTATTAAAATATTATTAATTCAATTAATCAAACTTAATTTATAAAAAAACAAAAAACACATTAATTCAGGTTAACTTTAACGTTTTATATCAGGGGTGTCCAACCCGTGGCCCGCGGGCCGCATGCGGCCCAAGGCAAGTTCCAATGCGGCCCAATAAACGTGTAAACAAAACCGACAAAATGTTTTAATTTTTTTTATTATTTATCTATTTCAACGGCATAAACTCAAAAAAAAAAGTTTCACAAAGCCGTAAATCTCTATTCATATTTTATTTTTGAGTGGAAAGGAAATATTTTCAAATACTTAGAAATGTGTGAATGAGGAAGGATTACTAACTAAAGCTGGAGTTGTGACTCAAAGGATTATAGATCCAAATTTGGGAAAAGGAGAGAAAGATGAGAAAAAACAAAAGATGTAGATAAATAGATCTTCTGTAGGTTAAATAGATCTTCTGTTGACCCTTAATTTTCCACCCTTTCTCACTTTTTTATCTTTTGTCCTTTCTCTCCTTTCCCTGCACTTGGGTCTATAATCCTTCGATTCAGCTTTATTTAGTATTTTTTCCAACGTTGCAAGATTTGGCTACATTGCCCCAAATGTGGCTACTTTTTTTGTTTGACGTAAAAAATATCATTTGGCGCTTTGGCTACTTTTTGGGCTACATATTATTTATAATTATATTAGTTGAATAAAAATGCACTTTAAAATGGTGTTTCGTCGCTTTTTATTAATTAGAGACCCAAATATAACAAATATTTGTGTTTTTCAAATAAATTTCCGTTTGTCTCTTTTATAATAAATGAATTTATCTATTTCTAAGTGAAAATTGAAAGTGTCTGTAGAAGTAATTTTTAAAATATCCTTTTTCTTGATAAAGTTTTAATACTTATTATTATAATCTAGACATGCTAATCCTAAAATATACTTGTATATTGGGCCACAAGTATTTATTATATGTACTCGTGGCCCAAAACTTCTTGACTTCTTCCAATGCGGCCCAGAGAAACAAAAAGGTTGGACATCCCTGTTTTATATACATTTAAAAAATGTAAGTATAGTATTTTTTTAGCTCTTTCTACCCTTTGTCACCAATATGTCATCTATTTGCAAGCCGATTGTGTGGCGGGCACAGTCTTTCACCACCCGACCTCCCCATTGAACCTAACCGAACCAGATTATGAATTCGGTTAGGTCCATAATGGGGAGTTCGGGTGGTGAAAGACTGTGCCCGTCGTATCTGGATGGACTACCACCTGAAAAATCGACTTACAAAATATTCTCACATTGAAAACAAAAGAATTACTCAACACAGTAGGCACATAATATGCATTCAATTTATGATCACTCAAATATAAAGGTTACATCAGAAATTATTAATAAATAAAAATTCTTGGTGTAGATAAGAGAAAGTTTAGGAGTTAATAAGTGAGAAATATCATTAGAGTGTAGGAACAGAGGTTCATAATAGCCTGTCTTGTCCCACAGAGTAAGCATGACAAGTTTGATACAGATCAGAGTTTAGCAGTTTGTAGAAAATCAACATGTATGCAGATAATCAATAAAATCTACATTAATTTGCAGCAACTGATAGGTTGATTATAAGCTTTTATGTAGAAATCATAAAGTTTATTGATTAGATGTTTATCGGTACAAAGTCTAAGATTTTAAATAACTAGATGAGATTAGAAATGTACTGCGCCTAAACTGCAGTATATTAAGTTAACTGGTGAAGTGAGTTGATTTTCCTAAATATCGTATAATATAGAATTTTTTATAGAATAAATTTATTAGACAAGTTTTTGATAAAACAATAATTTTGCTTAATCAGAAAATATATACAGCGTTAACAATTAAATTGTGATGTTAATAACGTTATTATAGGAATGGAAGCGAAGGAATACACTTGGAACGAGAAAGAGTTAGAAGAATTTCGGATGGCTGTTCTAAGTGAGTATTTTTAATATATTAATTTATTTATTACCATCAGCTTTATCGCTGACTTAACAAGCAGGACGTTTCGCAATACTCACATATCTCTGGTGATAATTATAACTTAATTCTTATAAGTATACGTTTATAAGTTATATATATATATACAGTAATACCCCGACTTACGCGTACCCGGAGTTACGCGATTTTCAAATCTCGTCGATTCGTCTTTTGTTTGAGCGCCACGCAACCCTTGATTACTCACTCCCCCCACACTATTGTTCAGCTTACATGTTCGGATGTGTCGCGCGGAATCGACACATAGCTACAATTTATTTTGTGTTATTTATATCTGTGTTTGTTATATCTATGGAGACTCGAGAGACTCTACTATGTCATCCAAACGAAGTAGAACTAATTCTTCTACATCAAACAAGAAAAGAAAAACTTTATCTTTGAAATGTAAAGTTAACATTGGGTATGTTCGTAAAGTCGAACGAATTAAGCGAGAATGAAGTCATCGTTATTCCTACTTCGTTAGACTTTTCGAACGATTCGTTACTAACGCGTTTAACTGGTTCGGCTTTACGAACGTACCCATTATTAAAGACTTCGATAAAAAAAATTAAAATTTGTGAATTGGCAAAGAAGTTTGAACTACCGGAATTGTCGATCAGAACGATTATAAAAGGCAAAGAAAAAATTCTCAAAGCTGTGAAAAATGCTCAATTTTTAAATTCAAGCATCATTCGTAAACGTCACAGTATTATCGCTGAGATGGAAACAATGTTAAAATTATGGCGTAATAATCGAGTAAATGTGAAAAATTGTAAAATAATATAGGCCTAATTTGTTATACATATGTATTATCTGTGATTTTATTAAACATTTTTTTTTCTAATTTATTGTTTTCTAGTCTCCGGTCCCAATTAAAAATTATTTGTATGTACGAAATTATTCCCCGACTTACGCGGTTCCAACTTACACGATTAACGCTCGATCCCACCTATCGCGTAAGTTTGGGGTATTACTGTACTGCTGTATATAAATTAATTAAACAATTAGATAATATTGTGAAAATATAAAAACAATCGAGAATATGATGTTATTTTAAAATTATACGGAGTAGTAATAAAATATTAAATACAGGTAAGTGACGGTTAATTTAATCCTTCAAGACAACCGACATCTTGCCAAAGTCGAATTTTTGCTTGTGTGAGGAATTTAAATACAGTAGAGTCTCAATGGACCGTCACTCGCCAATTTGACAGGTTTAATAATCCGACACTCCACACGGCACATGAAACTATCGTTTTTGAGTTATAGATGTATGCGACAGAGAGAGATTGACGTACAGTACGTGTGTACTAAGTCACTCGTTGTTTGTTACACGTGCTTTCGTGAAACTACCGCGCTCTATGATAATAATCAAACAATATTACATAATATAGAATTATGCTAGAAGTAAAAATTGAAAAAAAATAGCTATCTGTCTTTTCTTTGTTTATGAATAACACTAGCACTCAGTATTATGGCGCCCCCAAACATTGGCTAAGTTTATGTATTAGTAAAATGTTTTTTAAGAAAATGGGATTAAGAAACCTGGTAATAGCCTGTAAGAGTAAAATGAGAACGTCAGTTAATAGAATATTCTCCCAGAAAATGAATAGGTGTGGCCGTAAATTTTTACTTTATCTCTGCTGAGCTTCTAAACTGTAATGATATTTTCTTTATTTTAAAAGAAGAAAAAGATCTGAAAAGCAGAACTGATGACATATTTCTCCTGAGTTTTCTACGAGCAAGAAAATACGACAGAGAACGAGCATTGAAACTACTCAAGAATTATTATGCAATAAGGAAAAATTATTCAGATGTATTCAAAGACCTAAGGCCTTCAGCATTGGAAACATTTTTACAAATGGGAATTATGTGTTCCAAACGAATAGAAACCGGTCAAGTGTTGGGACTCGGTAGAGTCAGTAAGTGTTCATCTTTTACGGTTTCTTTATTTTTATTAGTATTAAAGTTTGTTGCACAACACCAAACCTATTTATTCATAGGCCATTGGGATGCAACTAAAGTGAAACCAATAGATGTAGTTAGATGCGTATTACTTCTTATGGACATGGAACTAAATGACCATCCAATACAAGTAAATGGTGTTTATATATTGATAGACGCCAAAGCAGTATCGTGGAGACATGCTATCCAATTTAGTCCAAGAATACTTTACTTGATAATAGCATGTTTTTATGTGAGTATTGCCGTAAATGCTCCAATTAGTTATAATAACAAAATTAAAAATAGATTATATAAACCTAAACCGTTTTCAGATATTTTAAAATTTTAAAAGCTAACAATGACTGTATGCTCTTCGATTTTTTTAGCAATGTGCCCCCGCTCTTCATAAAGGGATTCACATCGTTAATGTTAACAAGTACCTTCGTGCCATTGTTTCAATGGCGTATCCATTTTTTCCTTATAAATTAAAGCAAAGGGTAAGTAATTCTCAAAGTAAAATTTCATGTTTCTGTGAAAAATATAAATAAATGTTCTCATATAAAATACACCTGAAATATCACATAATGTACCACGATAATATATTTTTTTAGAATACACTGAAAGAAACAATACCTACATAATTAAGTATTAAGTTTATAAACTTGGAGCATTGAATATTCATTTCCGCTTATTATTTATATATTTACAATAAATATTATGTTGAAAAATCAGGTGCATCATCATTTTATATTACATAATCATACAAGAAAGTAAATGAATAATTTGAATATCACAAAAGACATTATTGGAGCATTATACTTCATAAAACGAAACAAACTCAGCAAATAATAAACTACACTACTTCACTTTAAGTTGTTAAAAAAAGTTTATTTAAACGTAACTAACGTTTTCAGCTTATTCAATAGGCCATCTTCAGGTTAATTGAGCTCTCTTTCCTGGTGTAGAAAATTTAATGGCCAGCAATTTAGATTACATTGTTACATTATCACATTAATTGTAAAAAAGTCACATATATGAATAATTTTAAACTGTAAATTTATTTCAGCTTCATTTCCACGGATCCAATATGGAAAACCTCCACAAAGAGATCGATCCAAAATACCTTCCTGCAGAATTTGATGGCGAATTGCCTCCTTTTGATGAGTCTGAAACTAATCAGAAGTTGAGAGACTTGGAAGAATTTTTTGTAGAAAACGAAAAATATTGGACTGAAGAAAATAATATTTAAACATTGAAATGATAAAATTTTATATTTGAAGTAATACAATTGTACACCATGATTTTTCTTTAACAGTAGAGTGGTGCCAGTCACCTATTTAACTCTTTTTAAAAAGAAAATTATTTTTGAATTGAAATGATGTGACTGTCGATGTGTTGCAGACTTTTCCGTATAGTTAGTCTGGACCTTTTATATATTTTCTCGCCTTTCGTTTGTCTAACAAATTTCAGGAGATTGAAGAAAGAGAGACCGACAGACAACCCAACAACAGTAGAAATTTATAGGTCTACTATTTTTTAAAATTTCTTCCCAATAATAATAGTTTAATATTAACTGTTCTAATAACTTAAGATGCATATAGCTTAGCCTATATAAATAGAGTGAATTCTTTGTATACCAACATTTATCGGATGTGTAATTTCGAATTTCAACAGATTTTCGAATTATTTTATTTTGTATGTATTTACTGTACGTACTGTGCAATAAAAATGCACTTCTTTCACAGCTACGTTTATCGTATTAATCACCATTGAATTCAGCGTAATCCTTATTGAAAATTAATAGGGCAATTTATTTTCTTACTTGCCTTAACTTTCCTATCAATCAGGTGTCTTCGTCGTTTTCAGACATTAGCAAATATGACTGTCACTGTGTTTTTTTTTGTGTACACTAATCTTCGTAATTGGTAAAGTTTCTTTAAACATGTTTAGGTAAGTGTTATTAAACTGTTTTAACTGTAGGTAAGCAACCATTTGTAAAATAACGAACGAAAGACGGCGGTATCTCGGTAGTCGAACAACTCGGTATACGAACACATCCTGGAAAAGTACGAAAGTTTAGACTATTAATAATGTATTTTTATTTCTTTATGTATATAAATTGTTTATGATAAAAATAAAATGTATGAAAATAACACCTCTAATCAAGTTCAACAATAAAGTTGAGAAGAAAACGATACTTTGTAAAAAGAAAACGTCTTGGTTTAAGTAAAATTAACATTAACAGTACTTTTAACTGTGCTTGTTAGATAATTATGGATTAAAAATAAATTATCGACTGCATTAATAAACATATTTCTCTTAGTAATAAACGATAATTGTATACTTTTGTTAAGTTCTAGAACGTAACTTCTGAAATGTTTTGCATTAGTCATTTGTTTTGTATTGATTCGGATATCACGACAGTTTTTCGAACGTAATTACAGTATTATACGAAGGATGCCAACCAAAAATTATAATTAAATATTGTTTTTAAAATTGAATTAATAAAACTCTTTCTACGAAGAAACAAAAAGACATATTAATTCAGGTAAACATTAACCTTTTATATAAGACTACGCAATGTAAATTAACTGTAAATGTTACCAATTATTTGTAAAAAATTCGACACACGAAGTATTCTAACATTGAAAAAAAGTTTTACTTAACACAGTAAACACGTGATATGCATCTAATTTATGATCACATCAAAACAGATTAATAAGAATAAAAATCTTCGTAAATATAAGTGAAAGGTTTTAAGAAATAATAAGTGAAGATAAAAATTAGTGAAGGGTAGAAACAGAAGTTCGTAATAACCTATCTTGTCAGCAGGGTCCCACAGCATACACATGAACATTTTTCCTGCAGGTTAGAGTTTAGCAGATCGTAGAAAACAAACTGACAAAATTTCCATTGTATATATATGTAGATAATAAATATCTATATTGAATTGCGGCTACTATCATGTTGACTATCAGTTTTTATATTGAAATCATAAAGTTTATTCATTAGATGTTTATCGGTACAAAGTCTAAGATTTAAATAACTAGGTTAGATTAAAAACTTACTGGCGTAAATTATTATTACAGCATATGCTGTTAATTCGTGAAGCGAGATTATTCTCTTTAACATCGTATAATATAGAATCCTTAACCAATAAATATATTAGACAACTCTTTAATAGAAGAATTATTAGCATAATCAGTAAATATATACAGGACTAACAATTAAATTTTGATGTTAAAAACGTGGGAATGGAAGCGAAGGAATACACTTGGAACGAGAAAGAGTTAGAAGAATTTCGAATGGCTGTTCTAAGTGAGTATTTCTAATATATTTATTTATTACTACCTGTTTCATCGCTGATTTAACGATTCCAAACACTTTCATATCTGTGCTGCAAATTATAATTTTTATCGGTGTACGTTTTATATATTTACATTAATTAAATAACTATATATAATATTTAAAACATGTAAAAAAGAATATTCAATGGAAATATGAAATGAATATAATCGTGCCACTCCTCACATGATATTTTCGTCTTACGAGTTGTCATTATATGCGAGAGAGGAAAATTAATGTACTGTACAGTACATTACAGTATATGTATACAGTATACTACAGTGGCTGGATAGTCCTATATACAGTGTCGCCATGACAGACCGTTTTTGATTGGCAGAGCCATATTCTTTCCAGTTTCGTATTGTTAAGTGCTTGTGTATGTTGATCATCATTTACTAGCTCGTTTTGAGCATTAATTAATAACAAATAGTTATTGAAAGTGCTATTTAGTTTTTCTTGGAAAATGTATTCTTTATTTATAAATTAAGAATACTCTAAATAGAATAAATAATACTNATCATTTACTAGCTCGTTTTGAGCATTAATTAATAACAAATAGTTATTGAAAGTGCTATTTAGTTTTTCTTGGAAAATGTATTCTTTATTTATAAATTAAGAATACTCTAAATAGAATAAATAATACTGTATTAATATTTAGCTTTTTCACAAGACTATGTTTTGTTTATAAAGTCCTACTGCTGGATTTTCTTACCAGCATAGAGGTATGAAGAAGTACATGTCGAGAGTTGATATTTGGCACAGAGTATTAGGGGTCCAAATCATTTGCACATGAAAAAATTCAGACTCGTTGGTAGTCAAAATAAAATACAAAATGGCGACCCTCTTCTACAAACAGGCAAAACAGCCACCTCACCCCACCGAAATCAGGTAGGGGAGAGTACCACATACAATCATTCTAACAAGTGAACTTTGACCTTAGGACCGAACACGTAGTTTCTTCTATGTTAAATAAAATTTGTAATCTGATTTTGTAAGTTTAGGAGTGTATCAAATATGACGTTAAAACGGTTTTATGTCGTTACAACTGGGTTTTTTTTAAAAATATTATCTAGTATAGTAAAATCATGGGACCGATAAAAATTTGACGTTATATTAGGATTGTCGTTACATCCGACCTTATAATCGTATTAAACTGTATATTGTTTGTGCAAAATAAAAACAATAATTTCAGACGATATAATAGCCACGATTATTATTATTTTTTCAAAAACAGGTAATTTTCGTTACGCATATACAAAAATTCAACCCGGGCCGACTCGCAACAGAGAGAAATTCGGAAATTGAATAGGTTAATTTCATCGAAGATGCATAGTGGACGACCTCGTGGTCGTGGCAGGCGAAGTTTCAACGATCGCTCCCAAAAGCAGCGATACCAAAGAAGATTAGAGAATGAGAACGAGATCCTTTTTAGCGTGAAAGTGATTCTGCTTAGCAGTGAGTCTCCAAGACATAGTCTAGTCTCAAACACGGTTTTGTCATTTTACCTGTTTATTCATGTTTTTATTATAGGGGAAGGTGAGGCAAGATGAGGACTAAGAAACTGTAACTAAAAGTCATAAGACGGTAACCACTTTCATGAAAATGACAATTTTTTATTCTCGGCAACTACATTTGATAATATATTTACGTTTTAAAAACAAGATAATTTAATATTTTAAAATTACATGTAAATGCACCATCTTGCCTCACCAATGAGTAAGATGGGGATTACTATTTTTATATATAAGAAGAACAAATTAAAATGGTTAAACTGTCGTTTTTCTTCAATATTGGAACAAGAACAGTGTGTCCATTTATCACAACGGCTACATTTAGCCCAACTCTCTGTAGTTGCAGAGTATAACCCTCCACAATAGTGGTATTCTGTGTCATTTGTCTTTTGTCTCTTGTTAGACCTACCCTTGCTGATGCCTGTAACTTTTGATTTTACGGAATATCTTTAAGTAAACAAAGACTGTTTTCTTGGGAGTGCCGAAACTGCTGTTGATTGTTTTTGTTGTTTCATCAGCTGCTGCTTGTACGGTATATCTGTTCGGATTGCTGTTTTTTCGCTTCGTCTGCTATTTTCGATTTTTTCTTGGTTTTAATATGTGAAATTGGCATTATTTCTATCCGGGAAACTTAACTCTTTTGCTACCCATGTTCGGATTCAAATGCAATTAAGACATCCACAAAAATTTGTTTTTTGTATGAAATAATTATTTCCGCTTAAACGCGAATCTAACATCAAAAAAAATTTCCGGGAAGTAATTCCCGAGAAACAAAAACCCCCAAAAAGTGTTTTTACAGAAAAAGTATATAAAAAAATAAAAGTAATTTAAAATAAATACTTTTATTTGAGAAATATAGCTGTAAGGATTATTATTCTTTCGTTTAACAAGGCGTGAAATTTCACACTTACAGTCTACAAACTGGTTGACCTTGAGAAAGGCTGAGGTGCACTTTCCCGGGTAGTCCTCATGTACCCTTCAGGGGAATATTCGTCTAAAGCAGCAGGGGAGATAACTTACCGCATCTGTTCAAATATAATACAATATTGTTGATTTTAATGCTAAAGCCAGTCGGTTGCGCGGTACTCCAATTGGAGTAACCGGTTTTAGTTAAATTTTTGTGCAGTACTCCAATTGGAGTAAGTGTCAATTTTTTTTCGTAATTAATTAGTTGGTGGCGATTTAAGCACTGATTGGCATATATCTACATAGACTAAGTCTGTTTCAACGAATAAGATATTTGTTACCACTCCTAATTTTTAAATTTACCCACAAAACTCCTCCTTTCCATGTTAAGTCTATGGGAGACCCTTCTTTCGTTCATTGGACAATAAAATTCTTGTTTGCATGTTTGTTGACCTCTAATTGGTATATTATAGTTAAATGACTATCTTTTAACGAATAAGCGTTTACTTGGGTTTGTGGGGTGGGAACTTTGTGGGAAAAAGTTATTTTTATCGGAGCTACATTGTTAGCTACAAACGTAAACAAACAATTATAAATCATTATTCTCGTCTAATTTTAGCTTCAGTTTAGTAAATTTTTATAAATATTTATCCTATTTAACAAATAAGCATGTTTTTTAAACCATCTAATTATAAATCTTTTAAAAAACAAAGTACTTCCGGTTATCACGTAACTTTCGTAATACGTAAAAAATACACGTATAATCGTTAATAAATTAAAGTAATAATCGCTTTATATATACCACTGTTAGTACAATAGTGAAAATAACATAAATAGAATCAAATATACATCATCAATACTAAAAAGTGTATTGACCTAAATTTAGAATAACCACCACCCCCCTCACACACCGATCGGCGTTATAATCTATAGGTCGTATTATTTCTCTACATCGGTTTAGAAAGCTGCAGTTTTTTTTTATATGTGTGTATATAGACCTATCTATCTAACATATATAACAGATTAATCAGATGTTTATTAAAAAAATTTCTTTTTTTTTAATTTTTTTAATTCTCGAATTTTATAAATTAAAAAAAATTTTTTTGAACATTTTTAATATTTTGAAGTTAACAATCGTAAAGTGCGATATGTGAATGATAAAAGGCAAAAAACAGATCAGATCTACAACAATTTTTAAGTGAAATATTGCAAATTTAAAAATTACTATAAAAACCAGAAAATGTCACGCAACAGTGGTGTTGTTTCAGATTATCGCGATGAACAGCCGACTGGCTAATAAACTACGAGGGGACCGAAAAAAAGGTATGGGGAAAAATTCTACTGAACAAAATAGAAAAAAAACCTGCTGATGTCAGAAAAAACATCCAATAGCCCTTTAAAAAAATTTACAGAAGTCAAATCTGTGAAATAGAAGTTTAGAAGGATTTAATTAATTTGATTAAAAAACTCCCATAAAAACAATAGCGCGATTAATTACCTAATTAATAAATCGCCATAAAAAAATTTTTGCGGCAAAAATAATTCATGAAATTTGCACAGATCATAGATAAAAAATTTTAAATGCTGATTGATACATTTTCAGAAAAGTCATGAGTCAAGGCTTTTTTAATAGACCCTTAAAATCCATGCTGGAGTTAACTTTGGATATTGGCTTTTAAGTAGAGCGTCGTTTATCCGAATCAATTGGAGACTGGGGTTGTTCGGATAACTTGTTTTCCGGATAACCGATTATGCACGAAAAAATATATTAACCTATCCCATGTTAAAATTTTTCTCAGTTGCGTGGCGTTTCGCGTTGAATTTTCGTCGATGTTAAGCTTAACGTAAACTTTTTATAATAATAATCGTCGCTATTGTATCTTTAAAAATTATTTCTTTATTTTGTACAAACAAAATAAATATAATGGAAAATATAAAAACCAGAAAAAAATATACTTTAGAACAGGGGTGGCCAAAACGTGGTGCATGCGCCAAACATGGCGGATTGGACGATTACAAGTGGCGCTTCAGTTAGTCCTGAGCAAAATTGCCAGATTTGGCTTTTTTGCGATTAAGAATATTATATAGAAAAATAAATTTTTTATAGTCTGTTTTGGCAAGTTCATTTGTTGCACAATTCGTAACAGTCTATTTTGCAGATAAAATGAGTGTTCTCCACATAGTAAATTACAGTATATGTGTTACCGCTAAAGCTCGAAATCCGTTAATGTGTACATTACCTAGCTAAGCTGCAGATTAACTAGGGTGATCCGTTAAAGCTGCGAAAATTGTTCAATTTCTCAAATTACCTAGGTAATTTGCAGAGTATCTAGGTAATCTGCACATTAACGGCTTCCGTATCGTTAAAGTTCAAAAGTTTGTTTCTTTCACTTCCTTTTCCCACTCCTTCTTTTTACGTAGCTAAATTTAAATCCTAGAATGCAAGCAAGCACCGAATTGGTGAGTAAAATCAAGAAAAGATTTTTCGCAAACCTCTTTAGCGAAGATTTAAAATATAATAAGTAGTGTTTTAATAACAAACCAAAGTATGATTCCATAATTGAAGATGTAAAGCAAATAAAAGTTTCTAAGAAGAAAGAATCATCTCGAAATTATCGAATAATTCAAAGGTGTGATGTGTTGACTGTACGAGGCTGTGAAAAACTCATTGAGCCGTTGTCAGATGCGCGAGAAAGGTTTGAAAAAGTTTGTCCATGCCGGAGAATTGTTTGACATTCGATAAAAACTGAAGAAGACCTTGAAAAATTAGAAGATTCACAAGAGACTGTGATTATGAGATCACAGTCAAATCTTACTCAAGAGGACATTCCGTTATCCCCCGCTTCTACAGAATCACCTATAGAAATACAAGAATTTACCGATAGTAATCTTAAACTGCCTTCTATACCGTTGATTGATGATGCAGTCACGAAGAATATTCAGTTACCCTGCACCTCCAAGGAATCGCCTCTGCAAGTTGAAGAAGTCATCACTGAGTTACTCTCAACTTCAGCAGAATCGCCATCACAGTTTCGTACGGAGCCTGTAAAGAGCACTATACAAGACATAGTCTGTATTGTTTGCTCAAAAGCAGCATCAAGTGCTCACAAGTGTAAATCGTGTAATATGTTTGTTCACGCAGTTTGTGGTGAAGTAGATCCTAAAGAGGAAGGGTATGGTAAGAATGTATTGTGCATCATCTGTAAAAAGAATATGGATCAGAAAATACAGCGTGATGAAGCCAAGAAATGTTTAGAAAAGCAAGCAAAGAAAATGTTAGCAGTTTCTAATGCAAAGCACCCAAACGTCGATGAAGGTTTCGCTGTGAGAATTAAAGTACCCGAAGAAGACAGAGCAAAAACTGATGCACGTTCAATTTTAGCTGTGGTTCTTAGTAAAACAGAGGATGGCTTTTATAAACTTGATACTAAAACAGGTATTTTAAAACAATTGTATGCAAAATCTGAATTCAGTGTTTGCAAAGAGAGATTTTTAACGAAAGAAGATGGATGTCCCTGCTGTAGAAATATCTTTACGTCAAACAGCAATAAAACAATCCCTTGGTACTGGGCAGGGTTTCAGAAAATGTGACTGCAAATCTAAATGTACCACAAATAGGCGTGCTTGTCGCAAAAACCAATTGCTACGTAATTCAAAGTGTCACCAATCTTTAGATTGCACTAATAAGTAAGTACAATTTTATCATATGTTTTGCAAATTCATTTCCCTAATTGTAGTAATATTTTAAACCGTTTGATTTTTGTATTAAAGTTTTTTTAATTGATTGATGATTGATTCAATCAACTAATTTGTTGATTGTATTAACTTGATTCTTTAGATATTGAAAATTAAATAAATAACATTATGTTAATTTAAGCGTACAGAAACGTTGCTGTTGTTCCAGCAAAAATCTTATTTTCACTTTACCGAGTGCCTAGTAGGTAATTTGCAGATTACCTAGATAATCTGAACATTACCTAGGTAATTTGAGAAATGGAATAATTTTCGCAGCTTTAACGGATCACCCTAGTTAATCTGCAGATTAGCTAGGTAATGCGCACATTAACGGATTTCGAGCTTTAGCGGTAACGTATGCACGTATTTTGAGTCTTGCGATCTTTATTTTCGATCAGTTTACAAGCGTGTAAATGGCTGAAAACATTTGTTGTGAGTAAAGTTATTCCAAGCTGATCTCGTTCTCAGTGCCAATAATTGTAGTGCAGAGTAATCTTCACCAAACGAGACTCTGGCAGCTATAGCACCATCATGAAGCAACCACCCTCTGGTACAGGAGATCATTATTGACTATTGTAAATTGGTACTTCAATAAACTGTCATAAATTAATTAATTCAACTGCGTGATTAAGTTATTCCCTTTTCTCCTCTAAGCGAAGCAGATTTACTTTTATCTCTATTTATCAACTCCTAACATTGAACATGAGACTGTATAAAAAGTGTTCGAGTTATATGGCGCATCTGAACTTGTCTGTCAAAAAATTGGCGTGTGGTAGGCAAAAGGTTGACCACCCCTGCTTTAGAAGTTGATCTAGTATCAAAAACGTTCGATTCAGCACGACAAATAGTCCTCAGAAAAACACCACACAAAAGTGCCAGTGCTGCCAGCTAAAACACACACACCAACAAAAAATAATATTGGAGTAGCCCAAGACATAGCCAAAGATTGCAGCGCCACAGCATTAGCGAGAATTTAAATTTGCCGACTGGAATTCTTTCGGATAACCGACGCTCTACTGTAAAAACGGAATGAGTAGGCCTATTTGTAGCGGGGTAATCAGTGACTGTTTCTGCATCCAGATTAGTCATACCTTCACTTGATAGGAATAGAAATAACGAGAAATGAAAAAAAATTTAAGAATATTTTTTTACATTTTTTGATGTTTTAAGAATTCCTGAGTTCAAAAATGTAAAATCGTAAGGAATCATTTTTGATCGATTGTCATATTTTCTCTGTTATGAATAACAGAGCCTAAAATAAAAGCCTCAAAAATAAAACTAGAACTTGTAAAAAATGCTTAAACTTAGTTAACAATAAGTCTTTAATCTCTTCTTAACGATATTAAATATAAATATACCTTATTACATATACATATTTTATGTATCTATATTTGTATCAAATGCTTACTGCCAGTTAATGAACTGAATGTTAGTGAAAAACATTTCGATGCTTTAAAAACTGTAAAACTGTTCAGGTATTAATAAAAATAACAAAAGTTTACATTATACGTATATATTGTAAACTTTTATATATTGTAATCAGGTAATATGAATATGTATATACAGTAGACCCCCTATAACGCGGAGATACGTTCCTCGTTATAGGAATTTCGCGTTGTAGGAATCCTTAAATACGTGAAACAATCACAGCCCGATACGTGTGAAGTTTACGGACTACGGCTGTTTGAAAGGTTTTCTTCGATAAAATTAATCGATTCTAGACTAATTCGACTTAACATTTCCAAAACACGTATAATTTTTTGGGAATAATCCGTATAAACTATGCTATAAACAAAAAATTGTAGGATTACTTACCGAGTGTGCACCGTTCGACGTCGCAATTGCTTAAGCTTGTTTTCGTCGCGGACCAGCGCACCAAACGGCGGCCGCAATTTCTGATGTTATTTTTCTGCGAAAACTTCGTTGAACTTTGCAGACATCATTAATAGAAATAATTTTTATGACCGTTGAATAAGAAATGTTTCTTTCACATTAAATGTATAAAATTACTGTGCTGTATTAGACTTACGGTACCTAATTTACATACTGTACAGACGATAGTAAACTCAACTTACTCGCCTAAACTCTCCGTAGCGTGGCGCTATACGGAGGAAAGGATACATATAATAATAATAAAGTTACTATAAATTAAGTTAATATATAATTATATATACAGTAGCTAATTTTTATATAATTAATATATAATTATATGTACAGTATCTAATTCATATATAATTTATATATAATACTGTACAGATGATAGTAAACTGAATTTATTCGCCTAAACTTTCCGTAGCGTGGCGCTGGATGGCGAAAAGTAGTTCGGCTGCTTGTCTGCGATGAAGAGTTGGCTATGACGTTTTACCGCGTTTTACGCGTCCCTTTTAGCGTCTTTATACGAGTATTGTCGCAATTTTTTCTCCGCGTTATAGGAATCTACGTTATAGGAACTCGCGTTATAGGGGTTCTACTGTATATATATATATATATATTATACCTGATTTTATTATAGGTGTGAATGTGGAATTTTACCTGTTAACTAAATAATATGTAACATTGTACCCTACTGAAGAGGGGTTAATGTATACAAGCGAAACGCATATTAAAATCAATAAAATAAAAATGATAAAACAGTCACTTTAAAATCATTTGCTGTCAATGTGATACGTTTGATTTTGAGGCATATGGCGCCAACTTAAAATTTTAAAATGTCCTTGAAATAAATGCATAGGTGTAATCGTAAATTTGTATTTTATTTCTGCTGAGCACGTCCAAACTGTAACAATGTTTTTTGTTTTTTATTTCAAAAGAAGAGAAAGATCTGAAATGCAAAACAGACGACATATTTCTCCTAAGTTTTCTACGAGCAAGAAAATACGACAGAGAACGAGCATTGAAACTACTGAAGAATTATTACGCAATAAGAAAGAAGTATACACATGTATTCAAAAACCTTCGGCCTTCAGCGTTGGAACCATTTTTACAAATGGGTATGATATGTTCTAAACGATTAGAAACAGGTGAAGTTATAGGACTCGGTAGAGTCAGTAAGTGTTCATCTTTTAATGTTTCTTGATTTTTGTTACAAAACTGTGTTGCGTAACACCAAACTTATTTATATACAGGCCATTGGGATGCAACTAAAGTGAAACCGATAGATGTAACTAGATGCGTATTACTTCTTATGGACATGGAACTAAATGACCATCCCATACAAGTAAATGGTATTTATGCATTGATAGATGTTAAAACATTATCGTGGAGACATGCTATCCAATTTAGTCCAAGAATAATTTACTTGGGTATAGCATGCTTTTATGTGAGTATTGCCATTAATGCTTGAATTAGTTATAATACAGGATTAAAAATAGATTATATACAGTTAAACCTTTTTCACAAATTTTAAAAATTTAAAAGCTAATAATGACTATATGCTCTTTGATTTTTCAGCAATGTGCCCCGATTATTTATAAAGGGGTTCACATCGTAAATGTTAACAAGTACCTTCGTGCCATTATTGCCATGGCATATCCATTTCTTCCTTATAAATTAAAGCAAAGGGTAAGAAATTCTTGAAAGTAATTCTTATTTTTCTGTAAACGGCATAACTGAAAAAAGTAACGTATATTTCGATTATCACATAATGTACTGGAATTTTATATTCTTTAAATATATTCACACTGAAGGAAACGATACGTACACAACTAAATATGAAATTTATAAAGTTGGAGCATTAAATACTCAATTCCTTCAATTATTTATGTATTTACAAGACGTATTATATTGAATGAAAAGATGCAGCTTTATCTTATATAACTTAATCATATAAGAAAGTAAATTTCAATTTTATTATTAGAAAATGCCCTATTGAAAAATTACAGTTCATGGTAAAGCTGAATGTGGTAAATTAAAACAGACAACACTTCTTTTATTGTGTATGTTCACAGCCATCTTTATGATGTCTGATGAACATTTTCACCGGGGAGTCTATAATTGTTGATCGAAATATATTTTGGTTTTATGTTGTATGAAAGCTTATAAAATAGATTTTTCTAAATGAGTTGTCCGTAATTTTCAAATCATTCTGAATATATGCGCACATTTTATTGAATCATTTTCAGTTGCTTCGATGTAATACTAAAACAATGACTGATAGACACATAAATTGAAATTAGAATTCTACAATCGTTTTGATGAGAATAGTACCTAATGATTACTATAGAAATTTTAAGAAGTCGTGTTAGCGTACTTGTGAGGTGTCATCAGTTATATTTTTATATGCACTGCTGGCATTTAAAACTGCTAAATTATAAAAACGGAACGCTACACACGCGAAATTTGCATGAAAGTACACGTACAATATACAGGTGCTCATATCTCAAGATTTTATGTGAATTTAATCATGTCTTTTTCTCATGAATACTGTATTCGTACAATTTGCTTTGTTTCTTGTTATAGCAGTTTTAATGGCCAGCAGTGTAGATTACATTATTACATTGTCACATTAATTTCAAAGATATCATATTTATGTATAATTTGTAACTGTATTTATTCCAGCTTCATATTCATGGATCGAACATGGAAAACCTTCACAAAGAGATCGATCCAAAATACCTTCCTGCAGAATTTGGTGGCGAATTGCCTCCTTTTGATGAGTCTGAAACTAATCAGAAGTTGAGAGACTTGGAAGAATTTTTTGTATAAAACGAAAAATATTGGACTGAAGAAAAAAATATTTAAATATTGAAATTATAAATGTTTATATTTGACGTAATATAATTGTACACCATGATTTTTCTTCAACAGTAGAGTGGTGCCGGTCACCTATTTAACTCTTTTTAAGAAGAAAATTATTTTCGAATTGAAATGACGTGACTGTCGATGTGTTGCAGACGTTCCTGTATAGTTAGCCTGGACCTGCCGCTCCTTATCTTTTTATATCTTTTCTCGCCTTCGTTTGTCTAACAAATTTCAAGAGATCGAAGAAAGAGATACTGACAGACAACCCAACAACAGTAGAACTTTATAGGTCTACTATTTTTTTTCAAATTTTTTCCCAATAATAATAGTTTAATATTAACTGTTCTAATAATTTAAGATGCACGAATATAGCTTAGCCTATATAAATAGAGTGAATTCTTTGTATACCAATATTTATCGGACTGTGTAATTTCGAATTTCAACAGATTTTCGAATTATTTCATTTTGTATGTATTTATTGTACGTACTGTGCAATAAAAATGCACTTCTTTCACAGCTACGTTTATCGTATTAATCACCATTGAATTCAGCGTAATCCTTAATGAAAACTAATCGTGCAATTTATTTTCTTCCTTGCCTTAACTTTCCTATCAATCAGGTGTCATCGTCGTTGTTCTCAGACATTAGCAAATATGACTGTCACCGTGTTTTTTTGTATACACTAATCTTCGTAATTGGCAAAGTTTATTTAAACATGTTTAGGTAAGTGTTATTAAACTTTTTTAATTGTAAGTAAGCAATCACTCGTAAAATAACGAACGGTATCCTGTTACTCGAACAACTCGGTATACGAACACATCCTGGAAAAGTATGAAAGTTTAGACTAATAATGTATTTTTATTTTGTCATTGATAATAACGAAATATATGAAAATAACACCTCTAATCAAGTTCAACAATAAAGCTGAGAAGAGGACGGTAATTTGTATAAAGAAAACGCCTTGGTTTGAGTAAAATTAACATTAACAGTAGTTTTAACTGTGCTTGTTAGATAATTACTGATTAGAAATAAATTATCGACTGCATTAATAAACATATTTCTCTTAGTAAAAAAAAAAATAATTGTATACTTTTGTTAAGTTCTGGAACGTAACTTCTGACATATTTTGCATTAGTTATTTGTTTCGTACAGCACGGATTCGCATATCACGCCAGTTTTTCGGAACGTAACTATCGTATTGTGTACGAAGGATGCTAATAGTTATGATTAAATATTGTTTTTAAAATTCAATTAATAAAACTCTGTCTACGAAAAAACAAAAAGACATATTAATTCAGGTAAACATTAACCTTTCATATAAGACTACACAATGTAAATTAACTGTAAATGTTACCGATTATTTGTAAAAAATTCGACACACGAAGTATTCTCACACTGAAAAACAGTTTTACTCAACACTGTAAACACGTGATAGGCATCCAATTTATGATCACATCAAAACAGATTAATAACAATAAAAATGTTTGTAAATATAAGTGAAAGGGTTTAAGAAATAATAAGTGAAGATAAAAATTAGTGAAGGTAGGAACCGAAGTTCGTAATAGCCTATCTTGTCAGCAGGGTCCCACAGCATATACATGAACATTTCCCCTGCAGATTAGAGTTTAGAAGATTGTAGAAAACAAACAGACAAAATTTCCGTTGTATATATATGTAGATAATAAATATCTATATTGATTTGCGGCTACTATCGTGTTGACTATCAGTTTTTTATTGAAATCATAAAGTTCATTGATTAGATGTTGATCGGTACAAAGTTTAAGATTTAAATAACTAGGAGAGATTAAAAACTCATTGATGTAAATTCATCGCTTATATTATAGGATATGTTGTTAATTCGTGAAGCGAGATTATTCTCCGTTATATCGTCTAATATAGAATCCTTAACCAATAAATATATTAGACAACTCTTTAATAGGAGAATTATTTGCATAATCAGTAAATATATACAGGACTAACAATTAAATTTTGATGTTAAAAACGCAAATATGGGAATGGAAGTGAAGGAATACAATTGGAACGAGAAAGAGTTAGAAGAATTTCGAATGGCTGCTCTAAGTGAGTATTTCTAATATATTTATTTATTACTTCCTGTTCCATCGCTGACTTAGCAACAGGACGTTTCCAAACATATATCACAAATTATAATTCTTATGGGTATACGTTTTATATATATACATTAATTAAATAACTATATATAATATTTAAAACATCTAAAAAGAATATTCAATGGAAATATAAAATGAATATAATAGTGCCAACGTCCAATTTTGGCGTGTCCAATGTCTGTATATGAGTGTCTATAGACTATCACTTGCCAGTCCGACAGGATTAATAATCTGACACTTTTCACATGAAATTTTCGTGTTACGAGTTGTCATTATATGCGACAGTGGGAAATTAATGTACAGTACATTACAATATATGTATACAGTATACTAGAGTGGCTAGATTGGCCTATATATAGTGTGGCCATGACAGGCCGTTTTTGATTGGCAGCGCTATATTCTTTTCAGTTTCGTATTGTTAACTGCTCGTTTACTAGCTCGTTTTAAGCATTATTTAATAACAAATATTTATTAAATGTGCTATTTAGTCTTTATTTAATCTCTTTTTAATAGTATTTAATGTAGATATACTTTATTACACATACGTATTTTATTTATCTATACAGTGGACCCCGGTTAACAAACTTAATCCGTTCGTTAACTGAATTGTTCGTTAACCGAAGCAATTTTTCCCATAGAAATTAATGCATATGCAATTAATCCGTTTTAGTCTCCGAAATTTTTCTGATTTTATTTGTAATACAGAGTTGATTTTCTTTGATGAAAATGTAGGAAAACGTAGTAAATATCATTACAGCAACAAACATGTAAACTGTGTTTAGTAAAATAGCATTGTACATACCTTCGTTTGTAGTTGTTGATGGCAGAATAGTGGAGATATACGAACCTTAATGCTTAGAAGGAGAATCCCGTCTAAAAAAATAACGGGTAGCACTTCATCGGAAGATTCTTCGACTCGAAGTCTCTTTCGGTAAGAAAGCCCACCAGTGGCTAATCGGTCTTCGTACCCTGAACACAAGGAGTTCGTTCGTGGGTTTGCACCTAGCTCAGACGGGCTGGCCACGTGGAGTTTTCCGGGTTTTCTCCACGTCTGTAACGCCTAAATAGGGGCCAGTTTCCCTTAAAAACACCTCCCAGAAGGCAGATCACCCAAGTGTTGCGTTGCCATAACTTAAAAAACAAACGAACTATTTCCATAAGGAACAAGAAATTGATCTAAAGTTGATTGTCTTACTCTTTTAATTAAAATTTTTTCTCAAATGCGATAGCCCATTGTCGTTCATATGGCGTTGTCGTTTTCTACTTCCACTATGACTTTTTTCTTTCTTGGATGCCATATTGATTAAATATATAAATCACAAAACTGAAAGAAGTACTGTATAACACAAACACTCAGAAAAGCAATGCTTAACTCGTGCATGCCTAACACCAACTGAAATTTGACACAAAATACCGTTACGTTAGTTACCCGAATTTTGTTCGTTATCCGAGACAAAATTTTTGCAAAATAAAAGTTCTTTGACCGATTTGGTCGTTAATCAGGACGTTCGTTACCCGGGGTTCCACTGTATTTGTATTAAATACTTACTGCCAGTTAGTGAACTGAATATTAGCGTAAAACATTTGGATGATTTAAAAAATTTTAACACTGTTTAGGTATTAACACAAATAACAGAAGTTTATATTATATATTACCTGATTTTATTAAAGGTGTAAATGTGGAATTTTAGCTATTAACTTAATATTATACAAAATTCTACCCAACTGAAGAGGGGTGAATGTATACATCCGAAACGCATATTAGAATCAATAAAATTATAAAAAAAAGCAGTCACTTTAAAGTCATTTGTTGTCGACGTGATACGTTTGCTTTTCAGGCATATTGCGCCAATTGAAAATTTTAAAATGTTCTTTTAGCAAATGCATAGGTGTTATCGTAAATTTATATTTTATTTCCGCTGAGCACGTTTAAACTAACATTTTTTTTTATATTTCGAAAGAAGAGAAAGATCTGAAATGCAAAACTGACGACATATTTCTCCTAAGTTTACTACGAGCAAGAAAATACGACAGAGAACGGGCATTGAAACTACTCAAGAGTTATTACGCAATAAGGAAGAAGTATACGGATATATTCAAAGACCTTCGGCCTTCAGCATTGGAATCATTTTTACAAATGGGTATGATATGTTCTAAACGATTAGAAACAGGTCAAGTTATAGGACTCGGTAGAGTCAGTAAGTGTTCATTTTTACTGTTTCTTGATTTTTATTACTAATCTGTGATGCACAACACCAAATTTATTTATTCACAGGCCATTGGGATGCAACTAAAGTGAAACCAATAGATGTAACTAGGTGCGTATTACTTCTTATGGACATGGAACTAAAAGACCATCCAATACAAGTAAATGGTGTTTATGCATTGATAGATGCTAGAACACTATCGTGGAGACATGCTATCCAATTTAGTCCAAGAATACTTTATTTGATTATAACATGCTTTTATGTGAGTATTGCCGTTAATGCTTGAATTAGTTATAATAACAGGATTAAAAATGGATTATATACAGTTAAACAGTTTTCACATATTTTAAAAATTTAAAAGCTAATAATGATTATATGCTCTTTGATTTTTCAGCAATGTGCTCCGATTATTTATAAAGGGGTTCACATCGTTAATGTTAACAAGTACCTTTGTGCCATTATTGCCATGGCATATCCATTTCTTCCTTATAAATTAAAGCAAAGGGTAAGAAATTCTTGAAAGTAATTCTTATTTTTTTTGTAGAAGGTATAACTGAAAAAGTAAAGTATATTTCGATTATCACATAATGTACTGAAATTTTATATTTTTTAAATATATTCACACTGAAAGAAATGATACGTACACATTTAAATATGAAGTTTATAAACTTGGAGCATTGAATACTTAATTTCTTTACTTATTTATGTATTTACAAGACGTATTATATGGAATGAAAAGATGCAGCTTTATCTTATACAACATAATCATATAAGAAAGTAAATCACAATTTTATTATCAGAAAATGCACTATTGAAGAATTACAGTTCATGATAAAGCTGAACGTGGATAATTAAATTTAAACAGATAACACTTCTTTTATTGTGTACACTCACAGCCATCCTTATGATGTCTGATAAACATTTACACTGGGGAGTAAAACTTAGAGAGTCTGCAATTGTTGATCCAAATATATTTTGGTTTTATGTTGTATGATAGCTTATAAAATAGATTTTTCTAAATAGAATTTAATACACGTGTAGATGAGAATAGTACCTAATGATAACTATAGATCTTTTAAGAAGTCGTGTTAGCGTACTTGCGAGGTGTCATCAGTTATATTTTTATATGCACTGCTGGTATTTAAAATTGGTAAATTATAAAAACGTCACGCAACAATCGTGAAATTTGCATGAAAGATACACGTACAATATACAGGTGCTCTATATCTCAAGATGTTATGTGAATTTAATCATGTCTTTTTCTCGTGAATACTGTATTCGTACAATTTGCTTTGTTTCATTTTATAGCGAGTTTAATGGCCAGTAGTAGTGTAGATTACATTGTTACATTATCTCATTAATTTCAGAGATATCATATATATGGATAATTTTAACTGTATTTATTTCAGATTCATTTACATGGATCCAACATGGAAAACCTTCACAAAGAGATCGATCCAAAATACCTTCCTGCAGAATTTGGTGGTGAATTGCCACCTTTTGATGAGTCTGAAACTAATCAGAAGTTGAGAGACTTGGAAGAATTTTTTGTAGAAAACGAAAAATATTGGACCGAAGAGAAAATATCTGAAGATTAAAATGAGAAAATTTTGTTTGTTGTAATGAACCGCACCTAGAATTATAATTGACTTGAATGCGTCATGTTGAAATTATAATATAAAATTAAAGATGTTGCTGGGTAATACATTTATATTAATTAACACAAAATATTTAAATTAGTTTTTAATACGTACTGTTTAAATATATTAATTAATAGTGAGAAACTTTACAGGAAATCGTATTATCTTTTTATAGTAGGGGTCCCCAAACTTTTTATCCTGTCGACCCCTTTATAGAATATTTGCCTTCTTATCGACCCCCAGATGAATTATTTAACAAAAACATTAAATCATTTTTGCATTTCTAATGTTAAGCGATAAAAAGTCCTGCATAACAATCCAACAAAAGAACATAGTTCCCATATTTTATAAAATACATCCAATAACATTAACAGAAAAAGGAGATCTTTTTCACTGATTTGTGATCTTAAAAAATAATAGCAAAATTATGGATAGATGGAAATTTGCCTATAGTTCTTAAACTAATATGTAAAATGCTGTACACACTTATCTTTGAAAACATAAGTTATATTGGATGAAAAAAACCTCTTACTGTCATTTTGCGACTACTACTGAATTCCTTAAAAATATGTTGACATGCCTTTTTATTAAAATAGTTGATATTAGTGGGATGGATGAGTCTATAGAGAAGCAGCAAGATTATTGATATTCAATTGAAAATTGGTAAGTTATAGTCGCAAATCACCACAGTTTTCGAATTTTAATCTCTTCCTCTGTTTTGTCAAAATTGCGTTTGCGTGGCTAAAACCAGCTTCAACTATGTATGAAGTTGGGAATGCAAGTAAGAAAGGTTCGGCTTCTGCTCTGAGCTTTGGATATTTAGGGCAATATTGTTATTGCTCCAAAATTCACTGAGGTTTTTATTTTTAAACAATGCTTTAGCTTCAAAATCTACACATATTTCACTCAGTTCATCTTTTAACCCAGGTTCACTACCTTAATTATCTATTTTTACACCAAATGGATTAGCAAACCATTCGGGAACATGCATATTCTCGAAGTCTTCAGAACGTGCTTTAAAGTCTTCTCTTAATTTATCAAAATGTTTAATATATATCTCCAAATCACGGTCGGAAATATTTTCATTTTCTTTTAGTACTTGCAAGTTTGAAAAATATTTAAAATCGGATCATGCCAGTAAAGATTTAAATAGCTCCATTTTTACTTGAAAGGCCACAATGATTTTTCGAGCTTGAACAATTGTAACGTTTTTCTTGCAAACGCTTCTGTACTATATTAATGATTTTCGATATATTACGATATTTTCTCTGTAAAGGATAAAATATCTACATTTAAATATAAAATACTTAGAGTGTCAACCCTTCTAGAGTGTAACAGTGCAACGTATGTCTGTGTATAATAAACTATTAGAGTTCATAACATGTTTGCAACACTAGTACAGTGGCCAGATAAGTGAAAACAGAGTAACACATGCTTAAAGCGGCGTAGGCTAAGGCAAAACTCAAGTTATAACTAGGGTAGTCAGTAATGTTATTGAGCATATCCGTATTTCTAATTTTTATTGGAATATTCTATTTTTTTCCTAGACAGTTTAATTGATCCTGTTTGGTATTAATCGACCCCCTTTCGACCCTCGTGTATTAATCGACCCCTGGAGAACTCTTATCGACCCCAAGGGGTCGATATCGACAACTTTGGGAACCCCTATTTTAGAGTGATTGTAAATGATTGGCATTGTTATTTTACATGTTTCAAGAATTCATTCAAAAGATATTGTAGAATTTATCTTTTATTTATCATTTAAAATTGTGTCGCGCATTATTTCTATTCCTAAATGATCTAGAAGAAATACAATTTTTAAAAGAATGTATGTTATATTTATGAACAAAATTTAAAACCTCCCAAACAGTTGTAAGCTGCATTTTTATAGACATATCTTTGTTTTAAAATACAATATGCTGTTATGTTAACAAATATGTAAAATGAGTAAATGTTAATAACGAGTAAAATCTTTATTAAGTCCTGGCTATTCGAAATACGAAATTTGTTGATTATTTATTGTGGCATTGTCAGAATACCTGACTGTACTTTTTAAATCATCTTTTTAATTTATTCAATTTAAAATGCATGCTCTCCACCTCAAATTAGTAGTGCCTGATCCCTGTACAGTACATCATACATTTTCTTTAACAATAGAGTCACTCCAGTCATCTTACTCCTATCAGCAGAAACGTTTTGAATTCAATCAACTTGTCTCCTGGTTTTCATCAAAAATTCATATAAAATTAATCGGGTCTTCTGCCCTTTGTTTTCCATACGTTGTCTTGTATTTCATCTATATAACTCCTTTGACGAAATTAAGGAATGACAGCCAGACGTTACAGAAAGCAATGGGAAATTATATATTTGAAATTTTTTTTTCAAATTGCAGCCAAATAATTTAATTTTCACATTTTAAGGATAGGCGAAAGACTAAAAAAAGGTAGTCGGAACATTACGTCAGCTAATAATCTAACAATGAAATCATCTGAGGCTTTGAGAGAACTTTCCTCATCAATGCCGAGTTAACTGTAATGACGTGAAGAAAATTATACTTATTTACTTTATAAACAGAAATGTAGTATAAATTAATTACTCTGGCTTTACGTATATATTGTATTATATTAATTTATATTTAAAGATAAATAATTTTTAAGGGCAAATATATACTGTGTTTAAGTAAAAGGGAATTGTTTTGTCTACAAGGTACAGTACGTTCCATAAGTAACGCGACAAAATTCATAAAAAATCATTTATTGAAAATATTCTTACAACTAGTTAAAAATTTTTGAAATAGCACCCTCCTGCATCGATACATTTGTGAGGGCGGTGTTTCCAAGTCTGGAAGGAATTTTGGAAGGCCTTCTCCGGAATGTCCTTTAGAGTTTGATGTGTTCAGTCGTGTCCAAATGTTTTGTTTTCATGGCCCTTGTATATCCTTATCAATAAGTTTAATAACCTCATAAAATAACTACATCTGCTGATAAACAATAGCAAACTTCACCCTTCTCTTTAGATGTCAGCAAGGAAAATTTTGCAGCAAATGTTACAATTATTGCAAAAACACTCTCTAAAAGTAAGAAATTTCCAAATCACTCATTTTCTACAACTCTCTATTAGAGTTGTAGAAAATGAGTGATTTGGAAATTTCTGACCTGAGGTTTGCTGAGAAAGAATTTTTAATTTAGCAAACGTTTTCAATTTATTTCCCTAAGACATCTTCAGATTTTTAATGAACTAAATTTAAAACATCGTTCAAAAGTAGAACATTCTGTTTCGAATTTTTATGTTTAAAATATTTTAAATAAATCATGAGAACAATTTTGAATTGAAATTATATTAACTTTTGATGTAAACCGTAAGTCACGTAAAATTAATTGGGGCTTTCTGCACCTTTGCGCTCCATATATAGTTTCAGATTTCATCTAACTCCGTTTTTAAGATGGACAGACATGCGGACAGACGAACGACAGTGAGAATTATCTGAATTACTAATGTACAGTCATTAAGCTTAATTATTACGTTCTTTTTTCTAGATCGAAATCTAAGATATAAATATGAAGGTTAAGAGTATGATGACCGCGTTATAATTTCATTAAACTCGATACGGAATATAAGATACTGTGAGTTTATAAAGTCTGTTGAATTCACGATAAGATACTAACAGTTTTTATGTATCACTGTTCAAGAATTTCCTATGGCACATGCGTTAAGTATCGCAGTCTTCTGTAGTGTGATATGTGTGCCGTTTGCAACCTCAGTGTTTCAAGAATTTTCGTTAATATAGGATAAGTGGTATAACGACTGTGCACGAAAAGATTACTGGCACTTATTATTATTTTTATTATTTAAGATTAATTTAACGGAACTGCCGGATGGGGAAAGGTAAGGCTTGATACATGCGAGTCAGATCACTCGTGAAAAATTCCTGGTGAATTGCAAGCTGAAATAAGCATAGATTCTACATTGTGTTCCGCAATTCGGTAAATTGATGCCTTAACCCTCCTGTCTTTTGGCTATCATTATAGAGTTTGTTTTCATTAACATTTTATTTTCTTACATTAAAATCACAAAATAAAATTGATTCCTAACAAATATGCGCCTGTTTTTCGATTACTCTGTATAATAAAGCTACAAATAACAGAATAGACATTCGGCTTGTTAAATCCACTATTTAATATTAATTTAATAGCATGTCATAATTAAATTTTAAATTTATTAGTGGAAGTGTAAAGTTTAAAGAAATGAAACATACTGAGATCAAAAGAATATGTAGAGAAAGTATACAAATTAACTGCTTAAATAAAGAATAAAACATTTTTATGTGTAATAGTTTGATATTGTATTATATTATACGAATACTTAAAAAATTACAAATTTAAGAGATAAATATTTGCAACTTTTATTGCTAAATTTGGAAAAATAAGAAACAAAAGTACAAACGAAAGATGTAAAAAAAACTAAATGCAAAACAAATGATGATACAAATGGAAAAAAATTGTTGTATTTTGACCTTTTCCTAAAACCACGTGATTTTTATACAATTTATCATCACTCAACGATAAGTATCACATTAGAACAGATGAATAATTAAAAAACTTGGTATAGATGGGAGAAAGGGTGTAGGAATTAATAAGTGAGGATAAAATCATTGCAGGGTAGAACAAAAGTTCGTAATAGTCTGTCTTATTGGCAGGGTCTGACAGACAAAATTTCTATTGTATATGTATGTAGAAATCATAAAGTTTTTTTTTATCGGTGCAAAGTCTAAGATTTAAATAACTATTGATAGATGAGATTAGAAACTTACTGCGCCTACATTACAGTATATTCAGTTAATTGGTGAAGCGAGTTGATTCTTCTAAACATCGGATTATATAGAATGCTTTAACCAAGAAATATTTTGGAAATTCATTGGTAATTGAATTATTTTGCGCAATCTGGAAAAAGTATACAAGATTAGTAACAAAATTTTCATGTTAAGAAAGCAAATATAGGAATGGAACTAAAGAAAGAATATACTTGGAACGAGAAAGAGTTAGAAGAATTTCGGATGGCTGTTGTAAGTGAGTATTTTTAATTTATTAATTTTCTTATTACTACTTGCTCCATTTCTGACGTAACAACTCGGACGTTTCTCAACACTCTCTATAATTTTTATAAGCGTATTTCTTGTATATAGAGTGTATTAATTAAATAACTATTAATAATGCAGTTGGGATAGTATCATGTAATAAATTATCATGTAATAAATTACATGATAATTTCAAAGTACCAATTGTTTGTAAGGATGTTTTGACATACAAAAGTATGGATACCAATATCACGAATAATTTTAAAGTATCGATACCGATATCGGTATTGGTATCGGTACTGGAAATCTTTCTGTCTTTCGCTCTTCAGTGTGTTATATCGGGCGTATATATGTTAAGTACAGCACATATATACACCCGATCCGATATATGTCAGATTACTGTATTTATCGGAGTGAAGTTTATAGATGAGAATTTCGATTTCCAGCTAAAGAGTTTATAATTGAGCGTAAATATTTTGTAAATTTATTCTCTGTCATGCACTCTGATTTTCATAATATATCTCTTACTTGCAAATGAAAAAGTTTACAAATTTTACGGATTTGGGAGGAAATTATAAAAAAATTAGCAAGATATTACCGTAATCACCGCCGTATTGAACGAGTAACAAGCAATTGATACTTCCAAAAATTAATAAAAATTTAAGCTATTAGTACCCTGGCTGTTATATATAACAGAGGGTCGATAAATGAAAAATAATCCTTTAAGATTTCTTCAGTTTTGAACGTAGGACGCCTTGAAACGAGGAGCAATGCAAAAAATTCGAGTTCTTTTTTTATATTTTAGTGTAAGTGGGAAGCACTTAAGTTTCTCATTTCCCGGTCATTTTTATAATGAGATTTTAAAAAGCAAAGATGGTTTATACTCCGATCACTTAATTTCGTTTTTATTTTAGTAATGCCCTGCTACCAAGTCCTGCTACCAAGAATGCCCTTTTCGATTCAATTCATGTAAGTGGAATCGTCTTTAATGCATTTAAAAAAAGGCAGATGTTATGTGTTTTCTCACCTGTAGCCTGGAAGATTTCTAGTTCGTTTCGAGATGCGTTACAGTACTTTTTTGCTCTCTAGTATTCTTGTTTTGTGTACCTCGGCTTCTGTAATAGATGCGTCAAGCAACTGATCAAATCTGATATTTTTACGAAGCCAGAATTAGCCTACTTGTCGATTTATCAAGGCAAAAGATAAAAACTTACGCAAATAACAATATCATTTTCCTAAAATACTAGTGAAAAAGTTCAAGGTTTAAAACCTTTTCGACTAATCGCTTTCTATTTTTAATTATGACGAGGTATGACGCAAAAAATATCTAGCTTTTAATTACCTCTCGTTCGATTGTATGATGCCCTGAACCTAACTAAAAAAGTTTCTTTATATTATGTGAAAAGTTGTTTTTAGTTACTTTAATGCAGTTGATTTTTTAGTTTTATGGATTTTGTGCAATATAAGATTTTAAATTCATTTGCAGAAGATATGAATTAGCACGTGTTAGCATAATAAAACTGTATGAACATCATGAGTGCGTGTGTTGAAGGTAAACTCCACCAAGGCATTTATTACAGTTGGGATGAAAAAATATTACAGGAATTTAGAAACGACGTACTTAGTAAGTATATAATTTTATTTGTCTATATATAAATGAGAATGATGTTTGTCTATAAGCAAGCTTTTGCTCATGGCATTTGTGAAATATTGATTCGGACTTTCGTTACACCCCCTGAATAATCATATCTCTCGATCTTTTTAAAACGCATTTCCAAGATAGTATTGTGAGAATCGAAACGGAAATTATACACTTAATCATGTTGAGTTTAATATATCGATCTCGAATATGACCCTAATCGTGATCGGAGACCTTTCCTTAGGGATTCTAAGATTTCCTTCATCTTTTGATGGAGAAAACAAAGAAATGCCGCTTTCTTCAGAACTTCGCCGCCTTTCCCGAATAAGAAAACATCAATTAAGATCTAGAGTCGAGGTAGTTTCTTTATATTTGATGTAAACTCTCTTTTACGCGATCAGATAGAGATTTAGAATCTCCTTGTGTACCTATAGTTATTTTTTATTTTACCCTCATTAAATTTTGTTTTGTTTCTTTAAATGGTCTCGTTATTAAACTCAACTCTTCGCCAAAGTCTTATCACTGATCTACGATACCTCCCTCACAGAAAAGTATATAAATTTATTCATTAGCGTACCTAACACTCTAATTAAGCTGGAGTCAGAAAAAATCCACAGGAAGATCATATGAACTTCCTGTACCCAAATTTTACAATACTAAAAACCCATCCTGGAGAACCTGCGGGCAGATCTTCCCGATCTAAATCCGAACAAAAGTGGGAAACAAGAATTATCAACTCCAGATTCTTACAGTATATTTTTATAAATTTATGTATGTATATTGTATATTAAACTTAATTTCTTGTCTTAATATTATTAATNTATGAGAATGTCCCGGGAAATCCAACACTAGATGTTCTCAAGGCCATCCAGATGGAAACAATGACTCATCAGTGTCAAATTTCGCAGAAAGGCGAGACAATGCAAAATAAAGTTTTAAGCTTTTTTTTTCAAAATTAACGCATTTCTATCGTTTTTTTCAGTTTTAAGTATTTTTTATGTTTAATAGGGTCATTTTCGAGATCAATGTTGATACATTGATCTCAAAAATGACCCTATACGGGATCGGAGGCCTTTCCTTAGGAAGAAATTCTAAGATTTCCTCCATCTTTTGATGGACAGAACGAAGAAATACTGCTTTCTTCAGAACTTCGCTGTCTTTCCCGAATAAGAAGACATCAATTAAGATCTACAGTCGAGATAGTTTCTTTATATTTGATGTAAACTCTCTCTTTCACGCGATCAGATAGGATTTAGAATCTCTTTGTGTACCTATAGTTATATTTTATTTGATCCTCATTAAATTTTGTTTTGTTTCTATAAATGGTCTTGTTATTAAACTCAACTCTTCGCCAAAGTCTTATCACGGATCTACGATACCTCCCTGACAGAAAAGTATATAAATTTATTCATTAGCGTACCTAACACTCTAATTAGGCTGGAGTCAGAAAAAATCCACAGGAAGATCATACGAACTTCCTGTACCCAAATTTCACAATACTAAAAACCAATCCTGGAGAACCTGCAGGCAGATCTTCCGTATTTATATCCAAACAAGAGTGGGAAACGAGATTTATCAACTCCATATTCCCACAGTATATTTTTATAAATTTTTATATGTATATTGTATATTAATTTCTTGTCTTAATATTATTAATTATAATATTATAATTTTATTTTATTTTACCTAAAAAAAAGATGAAGACCTAAACTGCAGAACTGACGACATATTTCTTCTGAGTTTTCTACGAGCAAGAAAATACGACAGAGAACGAGCATTGAAACTACTCAAGAGTTATTATGCAATAAGGAAGAAGTATACACATGTATTCAAAGACCTTCGGCCTTCAGCGTTGGAAACATTTTTACAAATGGGAATTTTGTGTACCAAACGATTAGAAACAGGTCAAGTTATAGGACTCGGTAGAATCAGTAAGTGTTCATTTTTTACAGTTTCTTGTTTTTTTATTACTAAACTGTGTTGCACAACACCAAACCTATTTATTCACAGGCCATTGGGATGCAACTAAAGTGAAACCAATAGATGTAGTTAGATGCGTATTACTTCATATGGACATGGAACTAAATGATCATCCTATACAAGTAAACGGTGTTTATGGATTGATAGATGTTAAAACATTATCGTGGAGACATGTTATACAATTTAGTCCAAGAATACTTTATGATAGCATGCTTTTATGTGAGTATTGCCGTTAATGCTTGAATTAATTACAATAACAGGATTAAAAATAGATTATATACAGTTAAACCATTTTCAGATATTTTACAAATTTAAATCTAATAAAGATTATATGCTCTTCGATTTTTCAGCAATGTACTCCGATTATTTATAAAGGGATTCACATCGTTAATGTAAACAAGTATCTTCGTCCCATTATTGCAACGGCATATCCATTTCTTCCTTATAAATTCAAGCAAAGGGTAAGAAATTCTTATTTTTCTGTAAAAGGTATAACTGAAAAAAGTAAAGTATATTTCGATTATCACATAATGTACTGGAATTTTATATTCTTTAAATATATTCACACTGAAAGAAATGATACGTACACATTTAAATATGAAGTTTATAAACTTGGAGCATTGAATACTTAATTTCTTTACTTATTTATGTATTTACAAGACGTATTATATGGAATGAAAAGATGCAGCTTTATCTTATNGAAGACCTAAACTGCAGAACTGACGACATATTTCTTCTGAGTTTTCTACGAGCAAGAAAATTCGACAGAGAAAGGGCATTAAAATTGTTGAAGAATTATTACTCGACCAGGAAGAAATATCTAAATGTTTTCAAGAATCTAAGACCATCAGCGCTAGAAGAATTTCTGCAGTTGAATATGATCGCAACTACAAGGTTCGACAATGACAAGGTTTTGGGTTTTGGATTAATTAGTAAGTCAATTACTTCTGTTATATTTGTAAAATGATTTACAATAATTTTGTTTATAAACGCATTTTTCTTCAGGCCGTTGTGATCCAACGAAATTAAGACTAATTGATTTAATAAGAGGCATAATGCTTTCGAATGATTTAGAACTAAATGATCATCCAATCCAAGTAAATGGATACACTGTATTAATCGATTTTAATACTATATCTTGGAAACACTTGTTGCAGTTTACTCCATCAATGATACAATTATTTCTTTCTTGCCTGCTAGTAAGTATGAATTTTATTATTTACATATATAGTAAATATGTTATAAACATGCTGACAATTCATAAATAATAAGCAAATTTTGTTAAATTTATAAAATTTTGGGGTATTTTCTTAAAGAAGAACAAAATAAATATTTGTTTCTTGCACGTAAAATATGTATACGAGTAACAATGGACGTACGACTGATCGATTTTACGATTAAGACCGCCACTGCCGACTGGTGTTTCTGGCGATTACTTTATTTGTAATATTTTAGGTCTTGCAATGCAAGCTATGCCCAGTTGTCCTTACGAAATTTGAGATAATGATTGATGTTTATGTTTGCCATTCGGCTGCAATCTAAAAACTGTATAGACATATAAATTTCCACTATTGATGTGTATCTGACAATACTCTTTAATAAACCGATTGAAACCATTTATCATAACTAACTAAACATAACTATTTCCACGTTATTGCACATAGAACAGTCTCTGGGATCTGAACGACCCCATGTTACCTGACACAGACGAAATAATTTCTCTAAATCGAATACATTTGTCATTCAAATAAACAGTGTTTGAAAATAATAAATATTGTTAATTTTGCAACGATGACAACGCATTTAATTGTATTTGATTGTAATGTTAATAAATTATGAATATTTTGAAAACTTTAATTTACTTTTAGCAATCAATTCCGATTCGCTATAAGGCCGTTGTTTTTGCCAACTGCAACACATATGTGAGACTACTTTATGCAATGTTTTATCCATTTCTACCTCAAAAACTAAAAAAGCGGGTAAGTATATTATGAAATTTTTAATACAATATGAAATTATCAATGGTATTTAAAAAATGGTGCATACGTATTTACTAAGGGAAATACGGAATAATACGGAAGTCGGTTTGATAAAAACATGCTGTTATCTCTTCATTAAATAAAAGTATGATAAAAGCATATTTTGGGCATTCTGTGCTATGCATTAATGTAAATACTTTGATTACCTCAAAAAGTATTTTTCATTTCAAATTCATAGCTGCATAAGAAAAAGCTGGAAATGGCATCGAATAGTTCAGAATTTACGCCCATTATGACTTTGTTATATGGAGGTGCAACTTCAAATAAAGTTTATGTGCACCCAGCGAATGCCAGCAGATCCTATCAAAGCTTAGAAATACAATGAAAGGAATTTCAGCTGCAATTACAAAACGTATTATTTATTAAATTTATAATCCTCAACAGAATTTGTTTATTTCTGAGAGCGAACATATTGCAAATCGTAGTTTGTAATCGACTTACTACTTAATTAATCACATGTATACTAGTCGAATAATTTAATTTTTCTTACCAGTACACTCATATGCGCTAACAATTGGTCGTTTCCTTTTATAGCTTGTTAGGATTGTACACTCCAAGACAGAGCGTGGGCGATCTGCAGAAAAAAAATGCCTTCCCTATAGATTTTCAATGGAAAATTGGCCTATTTAAGAATTATAAACGCGAGGAAAACCCGTAAAACTCAACTTGAACACCCCAGCGAGAAGGTGTGCACTCACGACCCATGTTCAGTAGTTTCACTCACTAAGATATTTGTAGACTATTGTTTGTTAGGAGAACATTAGTTTCAGTTTCCTGCCAAATAAATCAATATATTTTCAATTTTGATTTTAGAAAAAGTAAATTTTATTTAAAAAATTGTGTTTTTTCAAGAAAATGTACATTGATTTTCAAATAAAATGAAATTATTCGAAATGTTGATAACATGTGACATGTACAAAAGTTTCTATGATAAAAAAAATACGTCATAATTATGCAAATTATAATAAAGAACTTAAATCAAATATGGTTTAATAGAATAAAAAGCAAATAACTGTTGTTTGACTTTCAGATTCGTTTGTATGGTTCAGATTTAACAGAACTTCACAAAGAAATCGATCCAAAATATCTTCCTGAAGAATTTGGTGGCAAATTACCTACGTTTGATGCTTCTGAATTCAATCAGCGATTAAGAAACAACGAAGAACTTTTTATAGAAAATGAAAAATATTTGACTGAAGAAAAGAATATTTAAAAATATTGAACATAAAACTGGAAGACTTTGTAACCTACTTGATGTAATTATTATTTTACTGTAATGTGTTAGCACTTAAAAAAAGAAATAAAATTCCTTCATTAATTTGATTTTATTTTACCAAAATCAGAATATTATTTAATATAACTGACATTCTTAAAACGTAAAATACGGTCGTGAGCAAAGTTTATATTATTCATCATAGTCCAAATGTATTTGAATTATATGCTATGTTTCTTCTTCAATCTAAATGGAGAAGGAGTTTATTTGATATTGGAATTTAATCCTAAAACGGATAAGAAACTTTTTGTGAGAGATTCGTGTTTTTCTGATAATTTGTTAAGAGGAAACATATTCCTTTAAATACTAAAAAAAGATTTTAGTAAATCAATCGGGTTGTGCGATTTTTCCACTTCTGTTAAGCCCGTTATTGTCTATGGTAAGTGATTTGATTGGTAAAATAATAATAAAACAAATCTAATGGAAAAGCATATGGCTTTAGTTCCTCCCAAATTATTAATGAGTTATGAGAAGCCCGAAATAAAAAGTGGTTCTAATTTCGAAGAATTACTCAAGACTACTAATTTTTCCCAATGAAGGTAATATCAATTATTAAGTCAATTAATTTCAAGATATCAGAGAACTGTTTACGCTGGTAAATAACTTATTAGAGTATCTGTTGTATGTGACAAAATTAAAGAAACAGAATGTCAACCTGAAGAAAAACTTCTTGCAGATGCATTTATTAAACAAATATCTATATCCGTACCTCAATTATATCAAAAATATATACCACAGTTAGTTGGATAGATAGGTCACATCGAGTTGTGAAATCTCCACTGAGGGAACTATGACTGAAACGTATTGTCGATGAGTCGCTTCAGAAGCTAAAAACATACTTGAAACAATTACATAACAGCTGAAAATTTCCGATGGGATGAGAGGAAGAAGTTGAGCGTAAGGGTGGAGTTATAAACTCCGTGATTGTAGCCGAAACCATATAGCGTTGTTATAAATTCTGAATCGTAATCCTTAATAAAAGTTTAGATAGATCGAACTTTTACTGTAGGGATAAGGAAAATTAAGGAACTGTCCATGCGCTAAATCGCCATCAGTCGATATACAATTGGCAGTTGTTCCGGAAGCAACGGACGAGACTTTGAAATATAAACAATATGGATACTCGTCAAGAATAAGCTGCTATGATTGCGTTGTTGGCAATCATGTGTAGGCAAGCAATTGTATTAAACAATTATATTCAACTAGCAGGTAGACCCGGTGTTGCTCGGGCAAACGTAACGATAAAGAAGCTTAAGATTATTACGTTAACCTTACTCGTTTTCACAAAATGCAAAAATTGGGTCCCCCTGTTTCCACCACTAATTAGAGAATTTTTAGATGGGTCTAAAATTATGTTCTATTTCTCGCAAAAAGAAAATAAAAGACTGCATTTGCGTCTTTCACGTCGCTTTCTCTTAACAATTCCATTGTTGACACTTCCATTGTTAAGTAACACTTCCATTATTGATGGAAGAATTAAGCCTTAATCCTGTCTCTCTCCCCGTAGGGAGTAATTTTGAAAAATCCCTTCTTAGTGTCCGTTTTTGACGTATTCTAACTGTGTACCAAATTTCAACTGCGCTCTGCGCTTACTATTATTGTTGTTATTATATATATATATTAATAATTAAACAATGAATTGTATATTCAACAATCAACGACAGAAGGAAAAGTCAGTTGTAATGAGAACAAAATTACAGTAGAACGTCGTTTATCCGAATCAATTGGGGACTGGGGTTGTTCGGATAACCGATTATGTACGAAAAAATATATTAACCTATCCCACGTTGAAATTTTTCTCCGTTGCGTGTCGCTTCGCGTTGAATTTTCGTCGATGGTAAGCCTAATGTAAACTTTTTAAAATAATAATCGTGGCTATTGTATCGTTAAAAATTATTTCTTCATTTTTTACAAACAAAATAAATATATTGAAAAATATAAAAACAAAAAAAATTATACTTTAGAAGTTATCTAGTATCAAAAACGTTCTATTCAGCATGACACACAGTCCTCAGAAAAACACCACACAAAAGTGACAATGCTGCGAGCTAAACACATACACAAATATAAAAAATATTGGAGTAGCCCAAGATATAGCCAAAGATTGCAGCGCCACAGCACTAGCGAAAATTTAAATTTTCCGACTGGAATTCTTTCGGATAACCGACTTTCGGATAAACGACGCTCTACTGTATTAATATTTAGGCATCTATTCTGAAGTCTTCGAGTGAACAAAAGCACTGAACACCGATAAGTGCTCATGGTTTCGCGCTTAATAAACAAGCTGACCATGTGAAATTTTATTCGATATGGTCATGCTTCTAACACCTGAATGGAGACCAGTTTCTCACAAGAGTCATCACTCTTGGCAGATCGCCCGTGTGTTGTCTTGTCTTATTGTATCAAAGGGTCACTAGCAGCTAAATAGAGAGAAACCACCCATCAACGATTACGGATTAATTGCTCCATTCGATTTCCATGTTAAGTTTAATTCGACACACCCGATCTAAATGATCAAAATAACATACAGACATTTTCTGGAAATTCCTATTTTTACTAAACTATTTGTCCTATGCTAAGATAAATTTTATATAATTAATATTAATTAATAAACGAAGGTTTATAATAAGTATGCATTACGTTAGTAACAAAAATCAGCTACTCAGAATGTTTCCATACACATTCTTTTAATATATGTAATTTCGTTTATTTAATAAATACACAAAGTCATAATGTAACTTTCTTACATTACTTCGAGTATTTAGATTTATTAATTCAAATAAGTCGTTGCCTTACAGCTTAATTATCTGACATTGCAGTAATGAAAGTAAAGTTTATGTGTATACTACGTATACACATAAACTTTACTTTGTACAATGCAGGGGCGTGCCGTGACATTTAATGATAGGGAAGCTGTGTTTCTGTAAGAAGACGACATCCAGGGGCAATCAGTCAATTGCGCGTCAGTGATGGTCTAGGGCAGGGGTGGCCAACCTTTTGCATACCATGCGCCAATTTTTTGATAGACGAGTTCAGATGCGCAGTGGCGTACCGTGGGTGTTAGCCGCCCGGGGCGGAGAAAAATTTCGGCCACCCTTTAATCAGGTATTTCAATTTAAAAGATCAAAATTCAGTTGTGTGAAAAAAAAATTAATAAAAAATGCGGTGGTGGTGTAGTTACCCGTACAAAATAGTCCCATTTGACATTAGTGGCATACACGATTGCGAATGTATCGTGAATCGTAGAAGCAAAAAA
>NW_019384380.1:905453-910158 GCF_000671375.1 Centruroides sculpturatus
GTTACTTTGTACTCGAATATTTGTAGTCTCGGGAAAAAAGTGGAAAGACAAATTTTTATGACAAACGGATACATAAATCGTAAATTTAAGGAAAATAAATTATAGAGCATTTTCTGTACCTCGTGCATCTCTCTCATTCATTAAATTTAGTTGTAAATGACGCTGTGGAAGTAACGGTTAATTTTTTAACATTATACAAGAATTGAACACATCTTTTCTACATCCCCTTAGAGATGGGACATACGAAATCGTAATATCACTGGTTTAACATTGAAATCGGAGAGCGACATAAAAATATCAAATATTTTAAAGGATTTTTTTAAACTCCCGTCAACTATACAGAACTATCGTAAAAACATACCAGTAAATTCTTATCTGTTGGGTTAAGTTATAAATCTACTCGTTATTCACGTAATCGGCCAAATATCTAGCGGGCGGGCGGCTAAAAGCCCGGAACCGATCCCGCATAGAATTGGAAGCGTTATTGACCCAAGGTCGTAGGCTTCCGCCGGCTAAACCGAGTGAGATTGGTGCTCTGTAAAGCGCGTACGCAAATCTGGCTTTTTGGAATCTGACAATACAGTACAGAGATTCAGTGGCGTGCCGTCATTAGAAGCGGTGGAAGCGCCGCTTCTCTTTATTTTATAAAAATTAAATACATATTAATTTTAATTATATGAAAATAATCGCACAATATTTTATTATAACCGCATTATGTAACTTATTGCAAATTTCTATACTAAACGTGAAAAAAATAAAATAAAATAAGATTGCTATTGTATATTCGAATATTAATGGCGGAGTAGAATCTCTGTATTGTCAGATTTTAAAAAGCCAGTACCCATTTTAGTACTGATATATAATAAGTACTAAAATGTAATAGTTGCTGCAATTTTAAAAACTGTATCACGCGACTCACTTTATCTTCCACCCTTCGATCACCAAACTTTAATAGCATCAGTCCCTTAATTAATATAATTCCTTGCAAAATTATGCTCACATTTATACAAATGCCTCACACGAATAAAAGGGCACGTTTCTGATAAACAAGAGAAAAAGAATTTATTAATTGTTTTTTAGTCCAAAGTTTAAAGTCTCTAATCAAATTATCTAGTTTTGATTACAATATTGTTGACATTTAAATGCATCGGTATATGCAATTGGTTAGAGGAGGTTCATTCACTTTTAAGTCGTATAATACAGAATAATTTAATTGATTAAAATCAGCAGAAATTCGCAAGGTACGTAAATTGCATAGTTACTAAAAATATACAAGATTAATACTTAAATTTTTATGTTAAGAAAGATATTATATAAATGGTAGCTATCAAAGTCTACACTTGGAACCAGAAGGAGCTACAGGAATTTCGAACTACTATTCTAAGTGAGTATCTTTAACTCGTTAATAAATATGTTTTGAAAAATTATATACTGTAAAACCTGTCTATGGCGACCACCCACGGTTCCTTTAAAAAAGTGGACTTTTAGACAGGTGGTCGTCCAATACAGGTGATGCTGAAATACCGTATTTCCGTACGTATTTTGCGCACTTTTTAGCCATTTCTACTAAGCAAAACTCGATGCTAGCAAAAATAAGCGTATCTCAACATCACTTTGGTTTTGGTATTCATTAGTTTAATCTTATTTTAACTTTAAAAATACTGTATTTTTTAATATTTAATATTTTCTTAAGTACAATAAGAAATATTATTAATTAATAATATAACGATTTTATTATTATTATTTTTTTGTTCCGCGATTGTCATTGCAGAATCGAAAAAGGAAGGTTGCCTCTAAAACTGATTTTTGCATTAATGCGTTTATTGTTTTTTGAATATTTTGCGTGCGAAAATTACTTGGATATTATTTTTCTAAAAATATCGCGGAAAGAAGGTAAGTTGATAAAGAAACTATTTATCGCACATGTATATCGCGTTACACAGGTGGTCGTTTAATTAATACAGGTAACTTATACAAAGACTCTATGAATGAACTATTCGGTGCCAGTAATTTTTGCCCGTTTTCACAGGTGCCCGGCGAATGCAGGTGGTCGCCTAAGCAGTTTTGACTGTATAAAATTGTATTGTTGTTCGATGTTTAAGATTATATTAATGATAACATTTCTAAATTATCGAATTAATAAACATTTATTTTGTCTTATGTCGATGCAAATGTAATAGTTTCAGTGTTTAATATAACGAAAATATATTTTTATTTAAAAAATTTTATTATTTTAAATTATTTATTATCAAAAGTAAAGAGATTCCCTTTCGATTGTAATTCAATCAATCGATCATCAATGAATCAATGCTTTATTATATGAACCTCAGTTCGTTACAAAAGGGTAACAGAAACAAAACTTAGTGATAATATTTAACAAGTAAATAACATAAAATGAAAAATACAGTAATAATCAGTTTTTCAAAAGCGGTGTATATTAAAAATATCTTACCAAGACTCTACCTTATATTAACTTTATATTTATTATAATGAAGAAATACTTCGATAGTTTCGTATACTTGCATAATATAGTTACAATATATTTTTCAGTATCTATTGTTAATCAGCTATTATACGTTAAGATATAATACCGCATCTAAAATGAATGCCTATAAATTATTATGTTAATAGTTTAACATAATTTATATGCGTAAGCAAATAATGATCATATACAAACATCGTTTTAATGCTACAATATAATTGAAAGTGTTTATTTTTTTCTAACAGAGACCTTGTATACTTTGTTCAAGGCACAGTTTTATAATAGTCTTTTATTTAATAAAGATGTAAATAGTTTCCCAATTACAGGAAACAAGGAAATAGGACGATAATTTTTCAGATCATCAACACCACCTATCTTATATATTGGAATAATTAGTGATTTAATCCAAGCTTCTGGAAAACTACAATTTCTTATAATTTTTAATACTGTTAAAGAGTTCCAATACTGTAAGTAAGAATTTCTGTGAAAAATATTTTAAGTATTCTGTTCAAATAAGATATGATCTGGTGAGGTGCCAGATTTAAAGCAATTAATTGATCTTTTTATCTCTTTCAATGTAAAATCTACGAAGCATTCTTCCCTTATTGGAAACATGAATTGTGTTTTGTGTGTGTCTGTCTATGATTGTATTTTCAGTTTATGGTGTGTCACTACTGTGACTGCTCCAGCATAAACTAATGTATGAATGTTTGAGAGTGTAGAAATTGAATGGATATAGTGGTAGTAAGTGAGTGTTTACATAATTTNGTTTATTCGATAAACCAGTAAAAACCGTAGACTTCTCTAAATGCATTTTTAATATCACAATTACATTCCGAACTGCTAGCCACGATATAAGGGCTACAATTAAAAATAAAATAATAAAAATTTACTTTGTGAAATATGTTGTGGTGTACTGGTGTGAAATGTTCAACGCGGACAGGTAAACACATACACGTTTTACCAATTAAACGAGTTTAATTTCTCGCTGAATTTGAAATGTATATACAGAATATGTTCGGATTCCCGCTGTTCTCCTTCAAACGGTTCCACAATCTTGAGTGACCAGGTATATCAATAGACCGGTAGTTAATTTATCGATAACTACCTTCCCGACAATTTATTTGCACGCGTAAACCTTAACCTAATTTAAACTAAAAATAGAAAAAGTAGAAGGAGAAATGAGAAGAATTAAAGGACAGAAGGGTACCCAATTTTCCAGTTGGTTTTCCACCGTTCCTCGTCTCGGCTTCTCTTTCCTGTCTGTTCTCCTCTTAGAACAACTCGGGTCCGTTTTGGGGTTTTTTCTCTATAATCGTCTTTTCTACCGATCCGCTTCTTACGGCTCCTTCTGCAGCGCTCCTCGACTTTCCGTTCAAGAGCCTGCTGCCACTCGTCTGTCTCTCTCCGAGTCCAGCCTAAGAATGCTTCTAGAAACTCTTCCTTTTCCCCTCCAGCCTCGTTTTGTCCTTTTGTTCTAACGCTAACCCCGTGATGGGTTAGGAGTGAGGCGAGTTCTCGAAAGTCCGAGACAAAGGAACACAGAAATCGAAAAGAAGGAAAATTCTAGTTGTAAAAATATAGCTGTAAAAATCTAAATACAGTAGAACTTCGATTATCCGGACCTCTATTATCCGGATTTTCGAATATCCGGATTGTTCAAAATAAACAAAAATTTTACGAATTTGCTGATTTGCACTTGGCGAATTACGACACTGTTTATGTACGTGATGGAATGCATAACTTTTTTTGTTTCAACAACGTCTCACCCGGCACAGTGGTCGTAAACTCTTAAATATATTTTGCGTAGTAATAAAAATATAACTTGACATACGTATTTATAAATAATTTATATTCAAATTACATCATTTCTATGACCAAGGGCAGCGTATGGGCAACGTGGGCCACCGCCTACGCCTCGCGGTTCACAGGGCCTCGTGCCTTGAAGGTTTATGCATTATTTAAAAGCCGCAAACGCGACGAAAAAATTTTATTCGTCATAAAACGATAAATAGTTTGTCAAATTTTTATTCATAAAAATGTAATTTCAACTGCTTTATATTTTATAAAATCCGTCTTCTTTTGCCACCAGAGGGCCTTTTAAACAATAGGTAGTCTGTTAGTGCTGGTTACAGTGGCTAGAAAATATAGTGTCGAAAGCGCCTATATTCCTCCATTATAACCGTTCGGTCCATACATCGAGGTTAGTGACGTCACAGACAA
>NW_019384381.1:0-16570 GCF_000671375.1 Centruroides sculpturatus
TAATATAATCGTATGTTAATTTGCTAATTTCAATGTTTTTGTTACTCATTGCTAAAGCACAGGAACTTTGTTGATACAGTTAACAACAGTAAAAGGAATAATTGATTCTTAAAGTAGAAGAAAGAAGTTTTATGCAAATCTATTTTGTGAACTTTCAACATTGTGTTCAACAGAGGTATTCAAAGTTATACATCCTGTCTCAGGTGGTCTTACTACCACCCTTTTCTGTATCTGGGTACCAGAATGTCCTACCGATATCCATGCAACACCACTCTCTAATAGATCAGAAATTTATAGTGCTATGCGCTTAAAACCTTACAGGTGGTAATCGCATAGAACTATAAACATATAAACTGTATATAGCGCATAGCACTATAATACAGTTTTAATGTATTACATGAACTGCTATGCACTCCATATAATACATTAAATCAGTAGCGGGACGTTAATAGACACCACTGCTGCAGAACTAATTGCCTTTCCCGAGAAGAAAGTGACACCATAAAAACCTATAATAAAACTTATATAAACCTATATACAGTTAAAACCTGTATAAACCTGTATCCACTTAAATCCTACATGGTGTAGGCTTTATATAGGACCTTATACCAAGGTTAAAACTATGCATATTTAAACTTTTATAGCATGAAAAATAGTGCACCTAGACCAACGCCATAAAATCTAATTGAAACCATAAAATTAATATATTTATTTAAAAAAACGGATTCTACACCAACCCTCAAGACGTTTCACCAGGTCGATAATGATTTATGTCAGTGTGGTGCTATCGCCACCTTCCAACACTATGTTGGATTCTATACTTTAAAAATGTTGCATTTGGTAAAGTCTGCACCAACTTAGTGCGCACCCTAAGAAGGTATACAATGGTTTTCATAGAGATTTACTATGATAAGATACTGTAAATTAAAACACTTAAAAATATACTTTTAAATACAATACACAGATTCCTGAAACTGGAGCGCAATTTTTTTCTTATGATCTGCTTTAACATACAGAAGCTTTTAGTACGCCGTTCTGCGATATAAGTAACGTGTGGCGTAATATTTATGTCTGTCCCGATAAACGGCTCTATAGTTAATTCAGCAGCCCGCAATTTTTGATTACTTAATACCTTATCAAGGTCATCTTTAGAAACTAAGGTCACTCCGCTCCTCGAGCTTATCTTTTTGCGGATGCTACTAATCCGCACATTATGTTTTCTTAAATTTATTTGATTGAGGAAATCTCCTTTTATACACTTACTATTTGTATAAGTCATACCTTTAACTAGTAACACCGCTTCCTCAGTTTTACCTATATTGATATTAATTAAAAGTGTTTTACTGGATGTTGGTATATGCAGTTTAGCTATTTCAACAAATGTGATATCTGTGGGTTTTATTAAACATAAATATTTTATAAGACATATACTAATTATCTAAAATATTATTCACAAGGGAAGGAAGTGACCTCTGTCGTCTGGAAGAAAGAAGGAAATCAATTTCTATTCCCTCACGGCTTATCGCTATTTCATATAGTCGTGTTAGTTTACCCTCTCTGCAGTTGTTACCTACCCTTTGCGCTCGTCCGAATAAAAGGGTAATTTTTCTGCCATTCTGGACAGTCAATAGAAATCCCACATTGCCACATAGCCAACAAGCAGTCCTTTATAATATGAAGACGACATAGAGCGCACTTCATCGAAGATAGAACAGCCATAATAAGTCTCAACAATACTTTATAATGCGTTCATAAAAGTTATTAAGGTTCACATTTTAGTCCCGATCTCTCCGACATAAAGAACAAAGTCAACCGAAGACAAGAGAAAGTCTCACACTGTGAAGGTAGTATAATATGTTAGATTGATGTAACACTCTATCACGCGTATAGATTAGGCTAGATATATATATAAGATTTATTTCGTTCTCTCAGGTTATTGTATTTTTATTTCATTTGTTTTCTTAAATTTTGTTATCTATATATATAAAAATGAATGTATGTGTGTATGTCTGTCTGTCCTTTATGCATTACCAAACCGTTTATCCGATTGCTATGAAAGTTTGGGAAGTTGTTTAATATACTCCCGCTAAGGTTTGTGGCATAGTACGATTGACATAAAACTTTGGGAAGTTTTTTTTAATATACTCCGGCATAGTACATTTAACCTACGATAGATGGCGCGCGTTTACACGAGCATTCGAACACTGTGTCCGATCGATTTCAAATTGTGAAGACCATTTCCCCCTATTTCAAAAAATATCTCTATATATGCATTTGTGAACTGTTATTTACGATATTTGTAATAATTTTTGTTTAATCACCTTATTTTAACTTTTTTTGCTAATTATGTATTCGCTGGAACTTCGTTAAAACCTTAACTGTAACCCGAACAACAACCGAAGTTGTAGGAAGAAATTTGCGTATTTTACCGATCTAGGTATCTCCTTTTTTCGAATTTTAATATCAACTCAAAATAATTTAAAAAGACAAATTACAATAAAACGGTTTATTATCCAACTATCAGAAATTTCACAACATGCCAAGGAAGAGAGGAAGGAGCAATTAAATAATTAAAATTGTAAAGGATTAAAAANATATATATAAAAATGAGGAATATCGCACTTCTGACAATCGCTGCGAGTGTGTGGGCTAAATTTGGAAAATCCGTGCTTCTCGCATGGACAACTGTATGTGGCCAGTCACGTGTCGGAAAACCTTCTGATTTATTCGTGTTCGCACCAGACGGAAAAATAAAAAAAAGTGTATCCACAAGCACTTCAATAAATAAATAGAATTGAAACGACACTTTGAAATGTTTTCCTGATGAAAATGAATAATAATAATAATAATGTAATAATAATAATAAGTTTTAATAAAAATGATAAAGTGTAAATTGAATTTTATCATAACAAGTTTGCTTAAATTTCCTCTCTTCTGAGATCGCAGCAATGCGCGACGGGAAAGCTAGTTGTTTATAATAGCCTTGACGATTAGTTTCGAACAGAAGGCGTATTTTGACACTTCCCACTCGTAAGAAAAGTCCTTCTAAACACATCTTTAACTTACGCGAGTAAAACCGCGATTAACTATTTAACCGGTGTCAGTCTTGACGAGATTAGGAATTTTCCGAAACTTGATGTACAGTACATAAGCTTGAATAAGCCATCCTTAGACAACGTGAGCGGACGTTAAAATTCACAGTAACGACGTCCTGTATTTTCACACAAAGCTAGGCCCTTTCTTATGTTTCATCTCTAATTCTTTTTCATCTATTTTACAGTTCGTACATGTGCTTTAAGCCATTTATTTTTTGTGGCAATACCCTCTACTATTCTTTATAATTCTGCTACTTTGTTCATAACATATTTTACTGACCTTTAGCATCGTTGTAAGCATTTTATCTATTTCATCAGTAGATTTACCGGAGAATACAATTTGAGGTCTAAATACAATTTATTCTATATTTTCCATGCTGCTACCTATAGAGTATCTCGACTGCCAATTGTACGAAGATGTCGTCGACAATTATCGCCGTCAACAAGGGAGATGAAATATTGTTAAATATTAATTTTATTCAACGAAATGTTGTACGTTAACCAAAGATTTTTTTACCCAAAAATGCGATTTTATTTGATTTATTCTATATTTATTAAGAATATTGGACTGTCATTTATACTGAACTTGACTTTCTCGCATCCAGTATCCAATCAGACGACTCGTAATACACAGAGAAGATTCTCGTATTTCACAAATCGGAAAATGGGTGTTTACAGGAAAATTACACGAATTGAAACGTCGAACGTTCACCTGAAAACAGAAGGAAAAAAAAATTTGAAACATTGTTATGAATGTTCAGATTCATTTGTGTGTTTTATTAAATGAGCAGAAAAATTTATTTTACTTTTATTAAAGACGGAAATAGAATGATGTTACAAAAGGTGCAGTCGGTTTATGCACAAGATATTGACTCGAGTGACATGTACTGGAGAAAAGGAAATGAACGAACGAGATGAACAATTAAACTAAGACTTTTTGAGAACGGCAGAATGCAAAAATTATTGAAAATTTAAAGAAAAATTGAATGTTACAAACTAAAGTGTAGCATTAGATTCATTTTTTTTAATATTTATAACTTTATGGAATTGTGATAATGCCTAAGGGCCCCCCTATGTTTCGGCACCACAAGACCGAATGGTCGACATCGCGTCGGCAATGATCGCGATGACAAATTTCCTTCAGGATTGACACCGCTGTGTCTTTATGGGCAGACACAGAAACCGTTCGTTCTCTCGTCTGAGCGTTCGCAGGTTAGATTCGGATGAGGCACGGAAGGAAAACACCGGAAGAAATGCACTTTATAAGGTTATTCATTTAACAAAAATCAGTTTAAATGTAAAGGATATTTATAGGGTGAAGTCTGTTTACAGAATTACTTATCGTTAAACTATCGAACAGCTCGAGTGAGAGTTTACATGAGGTACGCTTGGCAATACATACCTAGAGTCTGATTAGGTTCTCGTTGAATAATTTCCCTTTTGAAGAGCGCACAGGATTTGACTAAAGTTCAGGTGTTAATCCAGGTTGGGTTCACTTCAGGCGCTAATCCAGATTTGGATTAAGGAGGGCGATGGAGGGATGCACATACATACACATAAGAAGGTCCAAGGCTAATGACGGAAAAAGCCACGATCGTCATTGTACCCTCCGTTTTATACGGGATTTCTCCTGGGTTTTTCCCATTACTTTACTGGCAGTATTCGTATTTAGGATCCAGCCAACAAGTTTTGCCTGTTGAGTCAAAGTGACACATGTGATGTGTCACTCCCAACAAGGAACTAAATCCGTGGGAAACATTTTAATCGCCGATTTAATCAAAAAAATTTTTTGAAAAGTGAGGTGAATTTGAACAAGAATATATTATAATTTAAAATAAAAGTTTTCTGACAACAAATTTTTTCATTAAATTCGGTTTTCAAAGAATGCTTTTCTAAACGAAAAATACTGTTAAATTTTATTACTAAGAAGACGAAGGAAATTCTTTTGACCTCTGCAGATAAACGTTGATATGACATTGAATTAAAGAGTTACATTCAGTTAGTTAATAATTGACTGAGAGAAACAGGTTTTATAATTTAATGTATATATTATATTTTATATTCGTGAGGATTTCACCGTCCGAAGAAAAATTTTCATCGGAATTCGTTAGAATTTCTTTCTTCTTCTTTAAATTATATAATTGGAAATTTTATTGTTGTCGAGAGATTTTGTAACTAAAAGTTATTTGTGAAATAAATTTTCTGCCTATTAATTTAAAAGTTGCTTGTGTTATTTAACACGAGTTCATTAAATACTTGGTATAATGAAAACAAATATTTTAAAAAATATAAATAAATCATTTATTCTATTGCCTGACTGTAAAATTTTGTTTACTTCAAAGATCGGCAGGCTTTTGTTCCTAGAGCTGTTATCACATAACACAATTATTATGTTAAGTTTTAATAAATAAAGTTAATAAAACAACAGTAATATACATGAATCTTGAATACATTATGAATAATAACTTTCAAATGTTTTCACTGTATTATATATTTAATCAGACAACAAAGCCTGCAAATGAATTGTACAACTTTNCATTAAAAGTGACGGTAAAAAATTTTTTTTAAAATCATAACTTCATATTTTCAGAACAGTTTCAATTCAAATTCCAGAAATGTTTTAACATAAAACAGTGAAGACAAACTTTTTTGATCCATACACCATATAGTAAGCTTTAAAAATGTTTATGCATGCTGAAGTTTTAGACTTTGAATAAATGTAAAGAAGCTGATTGAAAAAAAAGATGATTGGATGATAAACCTAAAGAATGACTGAAAAAGAGAGGTGATGAAGCAAAATTTTATGATACATTAAGTGCCAGATGATTTCTCCTGATATGTCAGTTTTGGCATGTGTGCAAGTGGTTCACCACCCAACAAAACAATGTGAACTGATAAACCTAATACGAAGGCAATATTTTCTTTTCATAAATTTTGGAAAAATTTCAAACATCAAATTTCAGTAATTAAAATAAATTGCCAAAACATAATCAAAGAGAGAGAAAAACACTTTTTTGTTTTAATTAATCAATTATTATAATTACAAATAAATAAATAATAGCAATTTATATCCATGTTATTTTTAACTAGACAATTTAATCAATTCTATAGTAATAGTATAATACCGGAAAAATGGAACGAAGTTATTTTTACTATGATATTTAAACAAGGGAACAAACAAGAACCAACCAATTACAGACCAATAGCCCTTCTGTCCTGTCTACGTAAAGTATTTACTGGAGTATTAGCTGACAAATTTAATTACTGGACAGCGGCGAATAATTATAGAAATAATACACAATTTGCATTTGTAGAAGGGGGAGGTACTCAGACAGCCCTCTTTGTATTGCTGTCATTAATTCAAATCCAGTTGCTCAAAAAAAGACATAAAGTGTTTGCCCNTGGATTAAGGAGGGCGATGGAGGGATGCACATACATACACATAAGAAGGTCCAAGGCTAATGACGGAAAAAGCCACGATCGTCATTGTACCCTCCGTTTTATACGGGATTTCTCCTGGGTTTTTCCCATTACTTTACTGGCAGTATTCGTATTTAGGATCCAGCCAACAAGTTTTGCCCATTGAGTCAAAGTGACACATGTGATGTGTCACTCCCAACAAGGAACTAAATCCGTGGGAAACATTTTAATCGCCGATTTAATCAAAAAAATTTTTTGAAAAGTGAGGTGAATTTGAACAAGAATATATTATAATTTAAAATAAAAGTTTTCTGACAACAAATTTTTTCATTAAATTCGGTTTTCAAAGAATGCTTTTCTAAACGAAAAATACTGTTAAATTTTATTACTAAGAAGACGAAGGAAATTCTTTTGACCTCTGCAGATAAACGTTGATATGACATTGAATTAAAGAGTTACATTCAGTTAGTTAATAATTGACTGAGAGAAACAGGTTTTATAATTTAATGTATATATTATATTTTATATTCGTGAGGATTTCACCGTCCGAAGAAAAATTTTCATCGGAATTCGTTAGAATTTCTTTCTTCTTCTTTAAATTATATAATTGGAAATTTTATTGTTGTCGAGAGATTTTGTAACTAAAAGTTATTTGTGAAATAAATTTTCTGCCTATTAATTTAAAAGTTGCTTGTGTTATTTAACACGAGTTCATTAAATACTTGGTATAATGAAAACAAATATTTTAAAAAATATAAATAAATCATTTATTCTATTGCCTGACTGTAAAATTTTGTTTACTTCAAAGATCGGCAGGCTTTTGTTCCTAGAGCTGTTATCACATAACACAATTATTATGTTAAGTTTTAATAAATAAAGTTAATAAAACAACAGTAATATACATGAATCTTGAATACATTATGAATAATAACTTTCAAATGTTTTCACTGTATTATATATTTAATCAGACAACAAAGCCTGCAAATGAATTGTACAACTTTCGTCTGACATTGGAAAGTTCCTTAGTTTTTTCTAAACCGACCTAATTTAAAAAACTTTAAGTAATTATTTATAAATAATTCCTGACATAATTTCTACGATAGTTTATTTACCTACGAGATATTTGATCGCTAGATATACCACTTATAATCTACTGCATGTGGAATGGCTGATTGAAATGCACAGACTATAAAAACATTCACAGTTATTAATGTTAAAAATTACTTTACCTAATTAAAAAAATTTTTTTTCAGCTTTAGGGTTAGAAGTTTGGAAGTTAAATAACTGATATCTCTTCTCACATTTTGGTAGAATTTTGTGATATCAATTAGATTTTGTATGATTTGATATTGTGTTATAAAATAATTAAATTCGAAAAATAGAATTTATAAGTATAATTTTTGCGTTGTGTCTACAATCAATGAAAGATTGTATTAACTTGTTCAAAGATAATTCAGTCGCATATAAATGTTTAATTCTACTAATATCGCCTGTAAGTTGTAAAGAGTCATAAATCTGTTACAATCTTTAAAGCTTGAGTATAAAAATTTCTTAATTTAAATTTCAAACTGTGAATCACTGTCAAATTCCGATGCACGTAACTGATTTAAAAGTAAAGTAATCTATTTTAAAGTTAGAGTTTTTTAAAATATACTTAATGATCTTAGCTGTGTTTTTACTTTCCTGGTTGTTATATATAACAGAGAAAAAGTATGACCATCGGTCAAAAAATAAGTTCGGAGTTCTAAGATTACTCGGTTTTTGGACACGGGACCTTGAAACAGCCAGAAATACAAAAAATCGTTTTTTTTTTTGTATGTACGGTACGTTGTATTTGTGGATGTATAAGTGTTTTTTTTTTTCTTATACAAAATGTATAAGTGTGTCACAAAATTAATTTCTTGATTAAATTACAAATACAGGTAACCCCCGTATAACACGGCACTTCTACAGAACAGATTCACTCTAACACGGTTCGAGAATTGGTACCATCCCCCGTATAACACGGTACTTTTATAGCACGGATTTACTCTGACACGGTTCGAGAATTGGGTAAAACCCTCGTACAACAGGAAATGTAATAAATTTTTACATAATTAAGTAATAATAGTTCACGAAAATTATTATTTTCGTGAACTATTAGTACTTAAGTATGTAAATTTTCTNATAATATCCATGTTATTATCTATGTAGGAAAATAAGAATACTTGACTATATCTTGTTATTTTTTTTGTATTTTTGTTTTAATGTTTCATTAAAAAAAAGTATATTTTTTATTATTCATTGATTTAAAAAAAGTTACTTAAATTCACTTTAATTTATGTAAAATGTTAAAAGTCATATTCAAGTTAAAAGTTTTTATACAGATTTTTAACTGTTATTCACATTAATAATAATTATGTTTAAAAATATCAAAGTAGATTTGCTTAAAGATTATTAAATAATTTTTTATTTTGTTTTATCTTTTATATATTGCTTATAGAGAATATAAAATAAATCAAAATTTTGGTTATCACTTTTTAAGTTAAACATCTCAACTTTTTGATTTTCTGCAGCTACATTCTATTTGTCAGAACTGATTAGGGTTGTTTGCTTTCATAAATAGATATTCTCAATAATAAATTAATAATGAATTTAATTGACTTTAACATTTATTATTAAATAAAATTTCTGTTATTTCAATAAAATTATTATTATTATTAAAAGTAGGAAATTGCTAACCTCATTGTTATTGCCTTGTGTGAATTTCAAAGCAAATGATTGTAGTTTTGGCACATACACCTAAAAAGAAAAATGGAATGAAAAATATGCATATAATTGACAAATAAATTATTTGCTTATATTAAATATATCTCACAGTATTATAAAACATTATGAGATCACCCCGGTCTTCAAACTCAAAATGCGTTCCAGTCCCAGTCAAACGAGTTGGCGTTGGTGGCTGACTACTAGGATGAGGAACAGGTAACGTGCTGGAAGAACGAATTGTGCTAAGTCTTTCTGTTCTTCCAGTTTCTATAAATATTGAAAAAGATAATAAATAAATAAATAAAAGACAAAAATAGACTATTATATTTATTGGATTATTTTATAGTGTCATGAAATATGCACTTTTTCCATACTGTCTCAGAACACATGATTTTGAAGAAAAGCATCAGCATTTAACAAATGGGGCAGGATTCATAAACCAGAAATGTTAATATGTGTAATTTGATTTTATATTTTCTTCTTTCTGGTTACACTTTCACTGCACTGGTTAAAATAATACAAGTGTAAAAACATATGAGAATCTTGTCTGTTTTGTTGAGTGCTGATGCTTTCCTGCAAGGCAAAAGAAAATACTATGAGTCACACTGTATATCTGTAAACTTATACATTACAAAATATATTGAATTCAAACTAGTTTTGAAATAAATTTTCTTAAAATAAATTTGTTTTAAACAATATAAACAAACATTTAACAAAACAAATATGAAAATAAAAAAATATACACAGTATTGTATAATGATAATTTTTGAAACTGAATAAAATTAATCAGTATACGAAAGTCAGAATCATAAAATACTGTTCATTTAAAAACAAAATGAAAGTAAATAAAATATTAAATTCAAATTCACTTTAATAATGAAAATTTTAATATTGTTTTACTGATATGAAAAATTTATATAAAAAGTTAATTATTGTGATGTTAGTTTATGTTCCACCTGATCGGATAGAATTATTAAATGAAATTTTCAAAATTCTCGAAAAATGGAAAAATATTTCTCCTTATGTATTGTTGTTTGGTGATTTCAATTCCAGAATAGCGCAGATAATGGATTCAGATTATAATGGACCAAATAATCTAGTCCACTTTAACCGAAAATCAAAAGATAATAAACATAATAGATTAGGACTTCAATTAATAAAAAATACTCAACAACTGCAATTAATAATTTTAAACGGAAGAATAAAAAATGACTATCCATCTGAATTTACTTGTGTTGCTGGTGTTGGAAGTTCAGTAATAGACCTTATGTTATGTTCTGATTTGCTGGCTGATATATGTGTAAAAATTCAAGTTTTAAATTGCGATCTATCTGATCATTTTCCAGTCCTGANTTGATAAATGTCGTAAACGGTACAAATCGACAAAATTATTCATTAATTAATTGCTTGAAGCAAAAATAACAAAATTAAATACTTTAAATTTGTTTTAAATGTTCCAATTCCGATATTCAAATGAGTGAAGACTTAAAAATACAATTAATTTAAATCAAATGCATTTATTTACAATTTGAGTATCGTGTTGGTTATAAAACGTTAATGCATTTCGGGGTCACTGTACTGTTAAACAAACGAGACAATTTTAATAATTACAGAAATCTGTTTATAGATATAAAAAAATGTAATATTAATAATAAAATATTTAAAATTATTCATTTTGATAGTTATGAAGGGTGACAGTAATAAGATTTCAAAATAATTCCTTGAAAATCTATTGCAAAGATGAATTTCGAATTCGGTATAAATTTTCTAAATATGGATTTATTCATATTTTAAACCGTATTGGCAACAAAATTAATTATCGAAATGGAAAAGGATTGTCATTAATTGCCGAACAATGGTTTTGACGGCCTTAAGATTTTATTTCTGGAAGCTTTCCGAATATAACTGGTGACCATTACTGACATCACAAACAAACTAACCCGATTGGCTGAACTACTCCTAAAACAGGGGAGTAATAGCGTAGAAAGCAAGATCCAATGTTTTGCTGAAGTTCATTTAAAGGGCATTCAGAAATAGAGCGCCGTCTTTGCAACACATTTTAAACTGCAGTTCAGCCAGCCAACGTCTATAGGCTGTTCTGTTGATAAATGTCGTTTAATGTAAACTCTGTCTCTGCAATCAGCTGTAAATGTTCACATAATAAACATTGTTCAAGAAGCAGATCCATTATGGTAAATTTGACTTGTCCAGATTCCATTTCAGAATTATGTGGCAGCTTTCATAAGAAATTCTGAAGTATACAGATCAATGTCTGTGAATTGTTTTTGTGTACAAATCATTTCATTTTCCTAAAATTTGCTGAAGTTTGTATATTATGTTCCCTGGCCACAGATTCATGCATGAATCATTGAATGACTGCATTTGTGAGGCCCTGGAAATAGCCCCCACAAAAAAAGGGGATATGTAAAAATAAGTTAAACCATCAAGAAAACAAATTATATAGGTGTCGAGCCGGCAATGGTGAACTTTGACGTCAATACTCATAAAGAGTAGAGGGAAAAACAATTTTAAAAATAGAAAAAGAAAATTTAAAAGTTAAGACACAGTTTAAAAAGCAAAACAAAACTAGCAAAATATTAAAATGAGCATAGGTGTCATAGTCAACGATTAAACACGATCAGAGTCTAAAAGATGGTGTCAGATAAACCATCTCCAGCCGACCTTTCCCACAAACTGTACGAAGCTCCATTTACAGCTGGAGACAGGTAGAAGACCAATTGGAAAGTGATGAGGAAAAGTCTGACCAATTAGCAACAAGTCAAGCTCGAAAAACTTATAAAAACACCGATTTCAAGGACAAAAGGGACTTCCACTAGACTACCTTGTGTTCGTTTGCCTCCAGCTGTCGTGCTTACTTTCATCTTTTGTATACTGTCACTTCAGATCTCGAACTTTTCACTCAACACTGTCACGGAGCCCCTCCAGTGTAGGACCAGATTGACTCTGAAAACAACTTCCGAAGACAACCCAAAGTTCTGAACTTAGGGACCATTGCTAAATTAATGTAAGCATTTTCAACAAGAATAAACGGTTTCTGGTGTGAAACCGTTTATTCTTATTGAATTTTGCTGCCTCTTAAAACCGCCACCAACATACGCGTAGACCTTAAGCCATCCTGATTGTAGGGAATAAAAACTCCCCCTCAATTGGTGTCTTTACACATTATTGTGCATGCATTTGTCTTCTTAAGTTGGTATGGTACATCTTAAAAAGCATGGGTTTTAAAAACCCATGCTTTTTAAATGTTCACATAATAAACATTGAAAGTTATATGCACTTTTAGTGCATATAACTTTCCCTTCTTAATTTTTGCGTGTTTTTATTGTGAACAACGGATTCTAGTTCGGACTAACACAACTGTATAGAGCAGAGTCCAAGTCCAGAATAAAATGATCTCTTTTTCTGAGCCTTCTTTATATACTGGGCACAGACTTCATAGAGCAGCGATGAGCAACCTTTCTGACCTCACGGACCACTAAAGTCAGAATTTTGAATCCCATGGACCACTATCATGAATTTTTTTAAACGATACAAAATCTGTAGAATAATTATCTTAAGTTTAATTTTACTATATTAATATGAAATTCGCAAGCCTAAAGTTCATTGTTGATTGTTTGAAACAAGTTTATGAATTCTTCGTGGAAAAAAACAAAGGACGATATTTGTTTATTGTACACACTTACAATATTGTTTATTGTTCATTATTTATTGATAACAGTCACTTCGTTTTTGGTTTTAGATTTGAATAAAGAACCCCAATGAGTGAAAAAAGCAACTAAGCATTTTGCATTTCTTTTGTAATACTTCGTGTAACCTTCAGTTGATCAATGTTCAAATTCCTCCATGGACCACCCAAATTTTCTCGTGGACCATTGAGAAAATTTGGGTGGCCCGTGTTGCCGACCGTTGTCATAGATAACTGGCAAATAGAGCACCATTGTTTTGTTGAAGGTTGTTTTCTCTCAAGGAGACACTATTTCATTGATCAAGTAGATACCAATTGAAAATATAATATACTAAATTTCTTAAGATACCATATTTTTTTCTAATGTTAACTTTAAGTAACTGTACCATTCACAGCCAAATATCAAATGGTAATTGCTAACAAATCAAATTTCTCAAAAAAAACAAACCACATATTTAAACTTGGCAACCTCGAAAACAACTTACATCATATTTTGTGTTTGCTGATAACCTTATATTATGTAATTTTCCTATTCGAATGCAACCATACCACTGGGTCTGATAGGAAGAAGGGACTGTTCAGGATGGGGTTGAAGTAATTTGACCAAAAGTAGTTATTAACCTCCTCCTGGAAGAGAGGATGGTCAACGACTACTAATTAAAATTGGTCTATATTAATATTTGAAAAGTGATTTGTGTTGGATAGGTTGTGAAGGCCTGGGCCTTCACAACGTATGTGATCAAAGTTGCTAACCTTAATGTCTGAAATACTTCATATAAAACTTGTTTAAACAAAAAAAATCTTGTAAAAATGCAAAAATAAATGCTTTTATGCAATAATAAAGTGTTTATATTTTTGCAACAGATTGTATTGTGGGAAGTATGTTCTCATAAATATCGTATTTATAGAAAAATTATTGGGCTGCAATTTGAAAAAATTGTATACCTATAAATTTCCACTGTCCTTACTCTGTCTGTCTGTCATTCCTTAAACTTGAGAATGAAGTTAGTAGATAGATGAAAATCAAGACCAAATACGGAAAGCTTAGAGTATGAGGTTCAGATTAAATATATATGAACTTCCAGTTTGAACAAGAAGGCACATTACTTCAATTCAAAATTTTCCCCTGAATGAAGTTAGATAGATGATCAGCATGACTATTTGCTAACTGGAAAAGTATGATATGCAGGGGCAAAACCACCACTAAAAGAATTGAGAACGTTGTGACAAAAAATTGCAGCTCGGCATTGTGACAATGACACAATAAATAATTGCTCATTAGAATTAGTTTGGTTTATTTGGTTACAGCAATGCAACACATGACCAATCAGCCAAGTGGGATGCATCCCAGGAAGACTTTTTATGTAAAACTGGCCCCTATTTAGATATTATTAACATGAAGAAAACCTGAAAAACTCCATGTGGCCAGCCAGAAAGTCATGTCTGAACCCACGATTAACTAACTACCGATATTTGATGGTTTTATCCACTTGGCTACGGGAGGGCACTTATTAAGAAAGTACTGTTCAGAAATGAAAAAATCCAAGTGACAAGTGCTATATGCTACCTGTTGCAGTTATGTGTAAATTAACAAATCAAATATAGATAGAAATTAATTAATTTACAGAAATTCAATAGCTATTTTGGGATGGAATGTATAACATGATCTAAGTTAGAAGTATGTAAATATAACTGCGGTTTCATAGCAATTGGTTGAACGGCCTAGGAGTGTATAGTGAACAAACAAACATCTTCATTTATATATATAGATTAAATTCTAAGTAATTTGAACTAGAGATAGGCATTAGGTGCCATCTCTTATTAAATTTAATAATTAAAATTAAATTAATTTTTACTAAATAATTTAGAATATTCCAGAAGAAAAGAATCAACCCGGAGCAGGACTTCAACCTGCAAGTAATTTAATAGCCTAATATAATCTGGAAATTGTTTCACTTTAGTCTATTAATCAGGTTTATGGATGTTTATATTTATCAAATGATTTATTTTTAAAAGAAAAAAAACCTTTGTGGTCCCTCAATTTCAGACAAACAAGAGAAAATCATCACAAATCTTGAAAATAACTTAGAACAAATAGCTGTAAGTACTACATGGTGATTTATTCAAATTAGTTTTTCAGATCCTACAAAAACAATATCTGGAGAAAGATAATTTTTTCCAAAGATATAGCTTATTTTTCATTTTTTTTGCTAATAGTTCAAACTAAAACTTTTAAAAGCAATGATTACTTAATGAATCAAAAATAGAATTTAAAATAGTATTAGAATTTAAGTTGAAAACATTATAAAGAAAATAATAATACAAATTATTTGTCAGAACTTTTTACAGTTCAAAAACAAAGCAGCATAAAGTAGTAAATTTTAAGTTGTAGTAAAATGATTATGAATTTGAAAGATATCATTAATTGCAAAATCCATTTTTTGTGTACTTTTTTTTATGTACAACATTTATTCTTAATTACCAAAATGTTTTTTCAAATTGCCATTTTAAATCAATCATTTCATATTAAATTTATAAATAATATAGTTTGAGTAACCCTAATCTGAAACGCTTGTGACTAAAAATATTTTGGATTTTAAAATATTTATATAACATAGTGGAGTTAAAGAAAATTATTACTATCAGACTGTTGACATTTTTAACAGTTCATAAACAATTCAACAGAAAATAGTCATAGACACTGTGCACTGACAATGTTTGATGGTTTAGTGTATCATGACAATACCCTAGGGTTATGCATGCATTGCATCATCTTTCATAGCTCAAACAGTGAGTGACAGTCCTATTCCAAAAAGTTCCCAGCTGTAAAAATAAAGTTATGGATTATGAAATTTCAGATTGAGGATAATCACACCTATAGCAGACAATTAAACCATATACAGTGGTGCCTCGTATAACATACTTAATCCATTCCAGGTGCACTTCCGTTAAGTGAAAAGTCTGTTATACGAAACGCATTTTCCCATAGAAATACATGTTAAAACATATAATTCGTTCTGCAGCATAAAATAACCATACTGTACCATAAAAAAAAATGAAAATGGAGCAGTCACCAATTATGCCAGGTAGTCAGATGTTGTGAGGAGGAGGTGGAGGAATGCTTTCTTCACACATTCATACAGATACAGACTTTTTACACATTGCAGCGGGTCTTTTTTTATTGTTTTTTAATCGGATTCAGATTCAGGAGAGGCTACTGGAGTTTGTGGGGTCAACTCCTCTTGTTCCGTCCTTTGTTTTTTCCCTGCTGGCTTCTTGAAAAACATGTCCAAGGTAGTCTGTTTCTCTCTCTTGTTCACCACCTGTCGGAAATGACGGACAAGGGTGTCATTGTAGAGATCATTGATCCTGTTGGCCTCAGCTCTGTTTGGATAATGAGTGTTGGTAAACTCCTGAACCTCTCCCCATTCGACAAGAAAGTTTTTGTCAACTTTCACTCCTGATGATTTCTTGCTTTGTTTCAATTGAAATCACCTTTCTGTTTTTTTAGAAGCCATGATGCATTATAAATGACTTAACTTGCCAGATTATATGATACGAATAATTCTTTATTAATTAAGATCACTAAACACTTCTACGA
>NW_019384381.1:25552-29099 GCF_000671375.1 Centruroides sculpturatus
GGGGGTTGTTCTATAAATAAGTCTATTTCTAGCTAACACTTTCTGGTTTACATATCGAATATTTTAAGTCTAATACATAGTATTATAACGATTTTTTGAAGAATCAAATAAAAAAAAATGATGTTAGAACGTCATTTCCGATGTTATCAGGAAGTTTCTATTTTGGCAGGAAATCTTCAATTTTATGCTTTGGAAAACTTGCTTATTCGTCTAAATAGCGTCAAATAACAAAAATAAGTGAAAATAGCGCTGAAAAACCATGAAAATAACAATTTTTTAGCATTTGTTTACATTCTAGATTCTGATTGGTATAGTCGAATTTGAATCAATCTTTTCTGAAAAGACGCTTATTCGTCAACCTAATGTCATTCAAACTAGAAAAAAAACTAACCAGAGTTCAAAAAGAAATGTACAAAAAGCTATAACAACCAATAATTTACAACAATACGCATATCTCTCCATAGACTAAGAATAGAAAACAAAATTTTCGCATCAAATTTATTATTATTAAGTTGGACCAAGAAAATTAATACTGTAGTTGGAATAGAGTCTCACTTTAATTAATTTCAAAAGGAGCGACCTCTCCATTTGTTTCAATGTACCTCGTAGACACAAAGGAAAGGCCCTGTAGTTGATGGTGATGCACTTTGGAACTATATGATGGGATCTACACTTGAGTAGAAAGACTAGTTGGGCATGTAGTTTATGCCATACCTTTTGTAAATTTAACATAGAGAAGAAGAACATCCGAAATCTGTTACTCATCTTGTTAGGAGTAGTAAAATCGTATTGAGGTTGGATGTCACGCCAACTTTTATTTTAATTAAAGCTTCTTCAAAAACTTCAGACACTAAGGCGTTAAATACAATTAAAATATTTTATTCTTGCGAGCGCTTTCGACGTAAATATGCACGTCGTCCTCAGGCAAATCAAACGAACAGAGAACTCGAATCATACATTTGAATTTGAACATTAACGATATTAGCCGTTTTTTAATTATTAATAAGAATTAAATTTTAGAATTAAAACATTTAAAAATATTTAAAATTGGCACACATGCGTTTTAAATTTCGATAAGAATGGCTATTAATTATTTTATAAACGCGCAAAACACTGGCGCGCATGCACCTTAACATGTATTACATAATATCCAATTAGGATGGCGATTAAGTATAAATAAATTTTACATTTTAAATTAAAACTAAAAATTAAAGACAAAACCTTTGTAAATACGTATAAAATTAAAAGTTAAAAACAAATACTTTTGTAAATACGTATAAAATTTTTGGCACGCATGCGCCTTAACATAGACTGAGAAATTGAGCAGAATAGATCCGTAAGTGCTAGTTTGCATTAATATTTAAATGTTAAAGACTAAAACATGGGACATAACGAGGCCGACACGTATGCGCTTTGAGTCATGTAGAAGATGGGGGAAAGGAATGCAAAATTATTATTGATTTTTTAACTGCCTGTATATATTAATCCAGATATCCGGCAATTCAAGGGTGGGGGAGTTGCACGGGGAGAGCAGTTTTGTGAGGATGGCCTCCCAAATATATATTAAGCTCCCTTCATCACAGCGTTTGAGTATTTCCACCCGATTCCAAAGCGCTATGTGATGTTGTTGTATCACCAATTTGGAAAGTTCCGTGTCGCAATTGCCAAGTGCCACCGAACGTTGGTGTTCAGATATACGGGTAGCAAGCATTCTGGTGGTCGCTCCTATATAATTGGTGCATATTCCTGATATTGGATTCTGCAAGGGAACGGAGTATACACCAGATTTTTCCAGGGTGGAAATAGTATCCCTATCATTACATAAGATTCGTCGCAGACATGGTCGTGGAGCAATAGGTAAACGAAAGCCATTCCGCCTGAAGATCCGGCAGATCCGGGACGTGAAGTGTCCACAGTATGGGAGTGAGGGACGGAGCGTTGTCCAATCTCTTGGTCTGCGCAATGTGGTGGCAGGGAAGAGAGACTGTATGACCTTATTTTTAACATGGATGTATTTGGAGGCAGTATATCCCGCTGCGTATACCGCTGTGCGGACAGTTTCTAGTTCGGCATTGATAAGATGTTGCGTCGATGGTAGTACGAAAGCCCGTCTGATCAAGGGGGCTATGGCCGCATTAACATATTGTTGCGGTTGACAGGCTGTGGCCGGTATTATGGGTGGGATATTGCCAAATTTGTGATAGACGGAAAACTTCAAGCCTTCCTGGGATTTTTGTATGTGTAAGTCCAAGAAAGTGATTTTTCTTCCAACTTCCTTCTCCCACGTGAAGTGTATAGTGGCATATATTTTTGTTAAGTGGTGTTCGAATACTCGGAAGGAGTCTTCTGTATCCTGCCACGCCAAAAGAATATCGTCTACGTATCTTAAATATATTAAGGGGTAAGCTATGGAGCGAGGGAATTTAAAAACACTGTGTTCAACTCGCCGCATGATGAGTTCTGCCAGTACAGCTGACAGTGGCGAGCCCATTGGTACCCCTTGCTTTTGCAGGTAAATCTTTCCATTAAAGCAGAAGTAATTGTGCTCCGTAATAAAGAGTAATGCTTCACGGATCTCCAAAACTTGCTGTGCGGTAAAGCCCTCTTTGATAAGTAAGGTATTGGCTAGCATCACCGCTTCGAAGTGCGGTACCGACGGGTACAACGCAACCACATCCATTTTATAAAATTTGTATGTATCCGGATTCAAGCCAGCCAGCGTAGCGCATAATCTCTCTTTAGCTGTGACAGACGAGGACACTACTTGGGAGGAGGAAGGAAGTAGCCCACCTAGCAATCTAGCAAGCGCTTTTTCAAGGAAGTATGTAGGGTGGTATCGCTTATTGACTAAAGGCCTTAATGGCCAGCTCTCCTTGTGTGTTTTTGCTTCAAAGAAAAGTCTGGGACACGCGACGTTGGATGGGGGGTCCAAGCGTCCCGAAAGAACCGAAGTGACCCCTGGGAGAGTAATTATTTTCCTTGTTTTTCTTAATACGGCTGTTGTTGGGTCTTCCGGTAAGATGACAGCTTGTGACTGGTTGAGAAAATCTGTGGCCCTGCGTAGAAAGTCTTCCTCCCTGCATAGAACGAACTTCTTGTCCTTGTCTGATATCAGAAGTCTCATGTTGGAAGTTGATAAGTACCGTCTCACAGAGTGGTCTTTGGGACTTTGTATTGTCCGAGCTGGATTTTGTCTTACAGATGCTAGTGTCGAGATGATTGACAGCTCCATTTGTGGATACTTTGTTGTCGCTTGGCAACACTTGAGTGCTGCAAGGGTCGCTGGTACCATTTCTGCGATGTTCATATTTTGTGGCGGAGGGATATATCTGGGTCCCTGTTGTAAAACCTTCTCAATTCGAGATGGAACAATTTCATCGGTGTAATTGTGAAATTGGGTTGGCTGTACCGGATTTTGTTGTTTGCGTGCTGCATTACAAAGCCATTTGAACTTCTTGTTTAGTTTAACTCTTTCATCTCGTGCAAACTTCGATGCCATGCTGTGAATCTTTCCTAGTTGGTCGTAGAGTGAAACCGGGTCACAAGA
>NW_019384381.1:29357-35624 GCF_000671375.1 Centruroides sculpturatus
CTAGAATTCGCACTCACGTGCACGCCCGAGCGGCAGAATTGTAAGTCCGCACTGAAGGGGGGACACCCCAATAGACTTTTTAGGAACTTGTGTAACTTTTAACTAAACATCCCGATAATTGTTAAAGAAATGTTGTAAAAGGTTAACAAAGTATTGTCGAGAAATAAGCTACCAGATAACGAAGAGAAAACAAGAATGTTATGCGTAGATATGTAAATGAGGGGAGTGTCTCAAGTAGAACTGTGACGTCACCTCAGACTATAAGTACAGTAACTCAAGTGAAGACAGACGAGGTGAGCTCCTGAACCGAAAGCGTTGGTCTGCTGGTAGCAGTGAACAAGGTGTCGAATAGGAAATCCTAGTAGGAAATTGAAGGTTCGATTTTGACGATAGGAAAAGAGTCTTGAGTGGAGAAAAAAGGTTCTGAGTATTAATTGAGGTGACGGTTAGGATCGATAGTTATAAGAGAATTTGTAACTAAGATTGAATTTTGTTTTGTCGGAATTCGAAGGGGAATAGTTTCTAAGTTAGAATAAGACTTGTTTGTCGGGTTGATTGTGATTTGATTTTTTATTTAATAAATTTGTTGTTTGTTTATAAAACTTGTACATAGTGTTTGTTAGACTTGATTAAACATTTATTATTGAGAGATTTTTTTGTGACTAACTTTGTCCTTACTTTATTTTGGTGCACGCGAAAAGTCCAGGCCTGGCAACTAACAAACGCGAACCCACGTAAAGTAACCATTAGGTCCCGGCTCTTTAAGAAAAATTCGTTGTAGAGCAAAACACTAAATATAGTACTTTACAAATTTAGTCATTATAAAAATTAATAAACATTAATAATTACACAATTTATTCTGTAATCATTGTCAAATTTAAATTTCAATGACAATTTAAAATACATGAATAATTAAATATAAAATTAAGCCCAACATAGTAATAAAATGATGATACTGCCAGATTTCAATTGAGCTATAATATGGCTAATTAATTATAAAGATATTACATAATTTAGATTAAAGGTAGACTCCATCATTTTGTATTAAATTTAATAATTAGAGTCCCCACTTTTAAGTGGGCTTACAATGTTGTAAACCCACTGAAGAGACCTTTTGGCAAAATGCATTTGGGAATCTTGTTTGTAATGTAAATAAAAGTTTTTTTCTCTGCAATTATTTTCTTTCTTTTTTATACCTTTTTTAACTCTTTTTTTTGGAAATTTATTGAAAAATAGTCATTATTATTGGCTTAACATTTTAAAAATTGAAGTTATATATTATCCAAAAAGTCAGAATAGAAAGAAAAATATAACTTTTTCATATTTTACATTTATGTAAGAAGGAAACAAAAGGAAAATTTCTGACTCCATCGGTTTTTTATAATTATTTTGGAATATAATTAATAATTAGAAATAAATAAATTAATTTAAAATATTCTGGAAGAAAACATTGATCTGGAGCAGGACACAAATCCTACTAATTGTGCATCTGCTTTGTAAACAGGTTAAAATCAGGCCTGGGAGTGTCATTTTCCCTCTGAAAAAGTGAGAAAAGTGAGTAGAAATACAGAAAAAGTGAATAAAAAGTGAGTGCAATAATGACAAAACAAAGTGAAAAAACGGAAGGAAAACTCAGCAAAATAGCAGTAAAAGTTATTTTCTTTTTATTGTGTTATGGTTAAACACATTTTTAAAATTTCTGTATATACTGTAATACAGTCGTTATATCGCGCATTTTTGGTCCCCCGAATTTTAAAAGCATTTGAGTCAATAACTTTTAAATTACCAATTGTCACTGAATTTCTATTTGCAACGAAATACGGTATTTTATTTCCACTATTGTCCTTGAAACTACCACTGAAGGTGAAACAATAAATTCGCCAAGATCTACATATGCAGAACAAGTGGATGGATCGATTATCATTTGTTTCCTTTTAATAAAAAAGTTGTTTATTTATTAGTTTTAAGTACTGTCTCCTCATTTACAAGTTTCTGTAAATTCGAAATTTCACATCTTTATGTGAATTAACGGTATTGCTTCAATTCACACAGAGGTGTGAAATTTCGAATTCACAGCATAATGTGTAAGGAAAAGATTTCTTAATTCTGAAAGGAAAGTTCTAAAATTTTTATACAGTAGTAACTTTATTTTGCTTTTTAATTAAAGAATTTTTACTCTGTAATTTTATAAGTTTTGATGTTCTATTATATATTCAATATTTTTTTTTTAAATTTTCAATTACAGCATTTATAATTTTTATTGAAAAATATAAACTACACGAATTTCTAATAAGCGATTTATATAGTACTGTATAATAAAATCGCAATTGATTTGTTTTTATATCGACAGTATTTGTCTTTCAATGTCATTGTTAAAGAAACAATAATGCTAAATGGGCGTTCATGGTATCGATGTTTACGTAAACGTCAATTAATACGATATAACCACGAATAAAATTCAGGATTGAAAAACTAAGCTTATTTTATATCAGAAACACTTAATGATGAAAGAATAGAGATTCCATAACATGTATAATCTGTCTAGTAAAAGCCCAGAATTTTTATTACTCGGTTATATCGCGTTTTTTTTCTGTCTCCTGATAACAAGTGGCTACTGTATTTCCAGTAAACCGTGAATACTTAAAAACTCTTTGGCTTCTGTAAATAATCAGTCATGAAAGATGATGTTCTTTTATTAAGATTATTCTGGATGTTTTCAGATTCCTTCTTTTTCGCTTCCTCTTGCTTTTGAACATTTAACACTAATAAGCATCACACGTGCTGCTGCTCGTACTTCATTCACGTTCTTGCTGTTAATAGCCTTCTCCAGTTTTTTTTTGTTTGTTGTTTCTAACAAAACTTGGCCTGTCGCATGTATTTCTTTTTCTTCTACATTTTTCTGGTTTAAACTCAGCTGCAGTTCTATAATCTTCATGTTACGAACAGTTTTCTTTTGTTGTTCTTCAAAATGTTTCTGTGCTCTTTTTTTCTGTTTCTCTTATTCTTTTAACTTCTTTTCATTTTCCAATTATTCTTGATAATTTCTATGCGCTGAGGGAGCTAATTTCAGTAGTCCTTTGTAATGGGTACAAGGTGGGGCTTTGGTCATACATGTTTAGTCCCTCCTTAACAATCAAAAGTGAATTAAGTATTTTTTCCAACACTGATGGAGAAAGTGCCCAGAGTGAAATTGACCCTCTCTCTCATGGGAATGCTGATTTCACTATTTTGGCTATACTGGAATATTTATCATTATCAGAAACTGTTTATTTTTTAATGCTTTGAGATGTGTAAATATTGATTTCAAAATAAAATAATAAATCTGAAATAAATATATTTCAAATAATATAAGTAAAATATTTTATTAATGATTTCATAAATAACAAGGAACTTTTTCCTGCAGATGAATAAAAATGACATCGTTACAACGTTATTAACCTTGTGAGAAAAATTTTCACAAGCTTTCCATCTTGTGAAAATTTTTCTCACAAGCAATCAGGTGCTGTACTTTTTACAACACTTCGAATCTTTTAATTTATTTGGTAAATTTTATATATAAATATGAATTTACATTTTCGTTTACTTTTTCAGTCTCTCAATTAATGCACAATTATAATCAGCATAAGAAAAAAGATTAAAAAATGGATATTTCACAAGTAATCACACATTTTATGAAAATAATACTTACTACATGGAATAATTATACTTATAATCAATTTAAACATACATTTAGGAAGATATAGATGTGATTTAACGTTAACAATATGCTATGAAATCATTATTTAACTCAAGTTTATGAAATTATTTAAAGATAAATCAAGTAAAAAAATATTTTTGTAAACAACTCCATAACCCGATTGTTAATTAAAATCAAATAATCTGCCAAATTATTGGGCTGTAACAAGGATAACTAAATGGTCAGAAACGAAATAATTTGTCTAGTGGTAGGAGGTTACGCTATTATCTTGTGTTAATTTTAATAATTATATATTTTGAATTTAAAAGCAGCAGCAGTGTTGTCAGCTTGAGAGGGTAATCCCTCCGCCTAGTGTTTTTTTCCCTACAGAGGGATTTTCTTAGAAAACAGCAAAAAACGCAGGGATGCTTAGAATACTTATTTTTAAACTCCGTACAAGGAAATGTAATTCGGAAGAGGTAGATTTTGGCGAATAATGAAAATATGGCATGAGTACATAACTTTACTCAACACTGGCTTCTGAATTTGTAATGACAGGGATTTTTTTAAGTTCATAAAGGATATTTTTACATACGTGAAATAAATTTTTGTTTCCTATAACCTAACAACACTGAGTAACAGTTGCAATTTTGAGTCCCGCTCAGGGCTGCGTATTTTCTTCCAGAAAATTCTATTCCGATAGTCCGATAATTTGGCAGATAGTTTGTCTTTAAAATTATTTTTGATTTGTCCCACATCTTAATTAAGCACGTGAAAATGACCAAAAAAGTGAGAAAAGTGAGGATACTTCAGAAAAGTGAGTACAAGTGAGAAAAGTGAGTGACTCCGAGGCCTGTAAAATTCTGCTCCAGATTGATATTTTATTCTATAATATTATATTGATCTGAAGCAGGACATGAATCCTACTAATTGTGCATCTGCTTTGTAAACAAGAGTTGCAGGTTCAAATTCAGCTCCAGATTGATATTTTATTCTATAATATTATAAATTTAACTTATTTATTTCTAATTATTAAATTTAATACAACATGGCAACTTAATTGTCTACCTCTAATTTAAATTATGTAATAGCTTTACTACTATTTGCCATATTATAGCTCAATTAAAATCTAATCATATTGTTTTTTTATTAAATACAAACATAAAAATTGCATACCTTTCTCTTCCCTTTCAGTTGGAACTGGAGAGTTAGATCCAGATCCATTTTTACTGTTATCACTACTACCAGAATTCCGACGCTTTTTTGAGCTCATTAATACACTACGATATACCTATTAAATAAAAACAATAATCTATGTATTAAAAATGTATGAAGTCTTCTATTAATTTAATAAAAAATTAATAAGGAATATATTATATTAAATAAATAGTTAATAATATTTTTAACTAAATATTCAATGAATAAATTTAATTATCAAAATGAAAAACTTTCCTACTCTAAAAATACAGGGTGGGACAACGAAAACGAAACAGCAGAGTTATCATGTTTGTCCAAGAAAATCGCTCAGACAAGTTGATTTTATTCTCAAGGGGGACATCTTCTGCAATAAAGTTTTTGCGATTCTGAATACAACAGACAACAAAAAATTTTAAAAACTCATTCATTTTTTTATTAACGAAACAAACATTTATTTTGGGAAAAAAAGTAACACAAACTATTAACAAACAGAAAAACCTTTTAAGCTGGACCGCATATGCAAGGAAAAAATAGATCATAAAATTAAGGCTGATAATGTGTTATCTGTTTCCAGATGTTTTTTTTTGTAGTGTTCACATTAAGCTTGACCACTTAATGATTCAATCATGCTATCCAAACAAATATTGTAATGCAAAATATGTTCTGGAGTTGGTTCAAAAGTTTCAGTTAACGGGTTCTGTGGCTAACAAAAGACGCAATCCCGAGCGTGAACGTCCAGTAAGAAATGAATCAACAGAGATGTGGTGCTCAATTCGAACATTTATTGAATACTTGATAACTTTTTGTTATGTTTGTTACTTGATTTGAACTAAATGTTTGTTTAGTTAATAAAAAAATGAATGAGTTTTTAAAATTTTTTGTTGTCTGTTGTATTCAGAATTGCAAAAACTTTATTGCTGAAGATGTCCCCTTGAGAATAAAATCGACCTGTCCGAGCGATTTGCTTGAACGAAGACGATAACCAGGGGTGCACAACCTGCGGCCCGCGGGCCACATACGGCCCCTTATCAAGGTTTACGCGGCCCGTGGACGTACAGGCCAAATCCCTTCTTTCGAAGTTTCTAAGTGTAGAACTTTTCCCTTTCACAAAGTCATTAGCACCCAACTGTTTTATAACTTTCCCTGAAGTGAGAAATGGGGGTTGTTCTATAAATAAGTCTATTTCTAGCTAACACTTTCTGGTTTACATATCGAATATTTTAAGTCTAATACATAGTATTATAACGATTTTTTGAAGAATCAAATAAAAAAAAATGATGTTAGAACGTCATTTCCGATGTTATCAGGAAGTTTCTATTTTGGCGGGAAATCTTCAATTTTATGCTTTGGAAAACTTGCTTATTCGTCTAAATAGCGTCAAATAACAAAAATAA
>NW_019384381.1:42449-55610 GCF_000671375.1 Centruroides sculpturatus
GTTTTCGCTTATGAATTTAAACAAGTGCAAAACACGGAACAGGTTAACCAACGAGAATTTGGAAATTCAGCTGGTTGTTTCAACATCTGCCATTACACTAGACATCAAGAAGATTGCCGCCAGCATCCAATCTCAGCCATCGCATTAATCGCTTGGAGGTCCGGCCCCCAGTCAGTAAACTTAATCCTAATTTGGCCCTTCTTCACAAAAGGTTGTGCATCCCTGCGATAACTCTGCCGTTTTGTTTTCGTTGGCCCACCCTGTATATTAATGTTTATTGAAACAACTCCAGAAAGTTATATTATTATAATAAAGATTATCACTAAGTCATCAAAATAAAGCAAGTTTTACATCTTGATAGTTTATTAATAGAGCACACAAATAATGACATGGTCTTTCCCAAATCCATAAAATTTATATAATACAGTGGGTGATCAGATAGCGAACAAATCAAATAATGAACACTTTCACAAAAGATTTTTATGATCGGATAGCGAACAATTCGGATAATGAACACTTTACTGAACAAACATAAAAAGAAGCGACAAAAAATAATGAATACCAATTGATTTTCCCTTGTCTTCAGGTAACAATTTGAAACCTTTCGGAGCACAGGAGACATCAACATCAACACTCAACCATATACTGATCAGATAGTATTAATATTCCTCCGAATTTTGAAAATTTCCTTTGTAATTCCAGCTTTTTGTACCTTTCTGACAAATAATTTTTTATAGTATTAATATTTGCGAGACAGTCGAATGGGCACTTGTTAAGTTTTGTGTCAGGGCTTATTTATGAAAGGTGAAAGTTTAATTGTCCCATCAGATATCCATTAATGTTTTAATACCAAATTTTGAATTTCATCCAGGCCTTGCATTTAAATAATTTTTTTGGGCTAGTTGATTTCTGTTCTCTGAATTTTTGTAAGTGCTTTTCTGTATTTTTTATTTAAAAAAGGAACTAATAATATTATGGAGCCTAAAAAGAGGAGTGTCAAGAACTGTGCTCACTGTAAAAATCAAGTAAGAGATAATAGACAAGGTAGAAAGTGGGCACAAGATGTCTGATGTTGCTAGGCAGTATGGCTTGAATAAGTCTACAGTAGGCACAATCTTAGCTATGAAAGACATATCAAGAAGTCTCAAGCTGCTAATGGAGTAATGAAAATCACATCTGAGAAATAAAGAGCATTTTAGAGCTCATAATGGAACCTGAAACTGATCTGATGATAGAAGAACTCCAAGAACTCTCAAATGAAGAGTACCAAAAAACTCAGTGAGATATGCTTTCTTTTGAAAAAGAGAAAGACAAAAGAAGACCAATGTCAACATCTGCTACTCAGTGCCAGCCTGAGCAAACTCAGCCCCTAGGCAAATGACTTTGATGTCGTCCCATTTAAAAAAAATTTGCAACAATATAAAACACCAATGTAAAATAGAGTATCTAATTTTTATTCAAATACGTAATAAAACAGCATAATACCTATATACAGTGGTGCCTCATATAACAAACGCTGCGAACAACGGACTTTCTGTTTGGCCGTTACGTGACTCGAGCAATAGACTGGCTGCAAACAACAGACTTTCTTCGAACAAATACGAATGATGTTTCCACTCTTTTGCTATTGCCAATGACAATCTGCTATTTTTATTATATATTAGTATTATTAGAATATATTATTAGTATATCTGAAGTACAGAGCTCCCATTGGGATTCGGCTTGCTCCCTTGTTTATTATGTACAGTACATCACCTCAGTGCAGGGTATTTACATTTATTCAAGTGTTGTGCAAATCATGGCTTCTAAAAAAACAGAAAAGTAATTTCAATTGAAACAATGCAAGAAATCATCAGAAGGAGTGAAAGTTGACAAAAACTTCCTTGTCAAATGGGGAGAGGTTCAGGAGTTTACCAACACTCATTATCCAAACAGAGCTGAGGCCAACAGGATCAATGATCTCTACAATGACACCCTTGTCCGTCATTTCCGACAGGTGGTGAACAAGAGAGAGAAACAGACTACCTTGGACATGTTTTTCAAGAAGCCAGCAGGGAAAAAACAAAGGATGGGACAAGAGGAGTTGACCCTACAAGCTCCGGTAGCCTCTCCTGAATCTGAATCCGATTAAAAAACAATAAAAAAAGACCCGCTGCAATGTGTAAAAAGTCTGTATCTGTATGAATGTGTGAAGAAAGCATTCCTCCACCTCCTCCTCACAACATCTGACTATCCGGCATAATTGGTGACTGCTCCATTTTCATTTTTTTTTTTTTATGGTACAGTATGGTTATTTTATGCTGCAGAACGAATTATATGTTTTAACATGTATTTCTATGGGAAAATGCGTTTCGTATAACGGACTATTCACTTAACGGACGTGCGCCTGGAATGGATTAAGTACATTATACAAGGCAACACTGTAAATATATTTTCTCATAAAAAAATCTGCTGTCACTAACAACACATCGTTACACTTTTTTTATAAAATGATATTATTTTTCCATCGTTTTTACAATTTCTCTCTTAAAAAGTTTCAATTACTAGTTTACAATCATGTACAATAAACCAATGGAAAACGAAACATACGAGTATGTTATTATAAGCTTTATTTATATGAAGCAGATAGGTATATTAGAATTACACAAATTCCATTATCCTTGCCTTGGTTTTTGCAAAAGTGGAAATGATCTCTTTTAAATAAATTGTTTCAGCTATTTCCCGTTCTATCGACAAAGTTGACAACCCCATAAGTCATTCTTGAGTCATTGTAGAATGCAGGTAAGTTTTAATAAGTTTTAATTTAGAAAAACTGCACTCACCACTGGCCACAGACACAGGAAGTGTTAGCAACACCCTTAATGCAGTTACTAAATTGGGTATGATATCTACAAGTCCTTTTTCACAAATATAATTTAAAACTTCTTGTGGCGTAGGGTTATTAGGTACTCTTCTAGCAATAGCTTGTAATTTGTTGCATAAATCAGTTGCATCAATATCTTTAGAGTCTTTGTGAGTTAGAGACTCTTCTAATTTTACACATTGTTCGAGAACAGCTTTGGAAGTTTTATTTTGTATGTCATGAATGTTATAGAGACAGCCAAAAACATGATTTATATTTTTTATCTGATTAAATCTCTCGTCAAATGAATTTATTGTGGTATCTAACACTGCAAAATAAAAATTATATTTGAACTGTTTTTGCTCGTCATGAATAGGTATCTTCCGCTTCATAACTAAACTGCCTTTTCTTTTTTCTTAGGCGAACTGGCTCCGTTTCTAATGAAACGATGCGAAAATGTTGGCTTCTTCTGAAATTTCTCTTGCTTCTACCAGCATTTTCTTGAAACCCAAATCACTTCTACAATCTGTAAGAAAGGTTTTTGTTTTTAGTAGAGCATTTGTAGCAGTGTTAAGATCAAATTTTTTTGATTGAAGGAATTTGCTAGTCAAATTAATTTTGAACAAAATGTTGTACCATACAAGAGAAGCAATAAACTTGAAATTTGCAACTTTTTTAGCAATAGACTGAGCCTGAATTTGCGTTTGATTTCCTGATGAACAAATCAACGTTTGATCTTCATAAATATTCATGAATGAGTGCATCATGCACATCAGCTAGTTGATAATGCAATGGACACAATGCATCAATCCTACTTTCCCATCTTGTATTGCTCAGTAGTTTTAGTGTCAAATTAGGCACATGATGCAATAGGACTTCCCAACAGTAGGTTGAAGCAGAAAAATACACATAAATAGTTTGGATCAAGTTGAAGAAGGATGTAGCTGCCAGACAGAATTTAGCAGCATCATTCACCACAAGATTTAGGATGTGAACTGCATGGTATGAAGAAAGTGCATAGATTTTTTCTAAAATCCTTTTTGGAACACCACTGTGCTTACCTTTCATGTTACTTCCATTGTTATATACCTGTCAACACAAAATTTTCTAATGAAAGAGACATCTCATCTAACTGATACAAAATTTTTTCAGTTAAACCAGCGCCAGTTGTGTCGGTAAGAGGAATAAAGCCTAAAAAATGTTCTTTGATTTCACTTTTACAATTACATTCTTTATCATCATAAGTTATCTTGGACAAATGATGAAAATCCTCCACTAAATATAAAAGATTACCGACAACAAAAAATAGAAAGAAAACCAAATCAGCACGGAGACATAGTAATATATATACATAACAATAAAATTACGAAATTGTATCAGATGTAACTTTCTAAAGGAACTATATAGATGTAGCTACGATAGTTGTTGGTAAGCTGATGATGGTAATAATCTATTGTTCCCCATCTACAAACTATGGAATTTTCCTTAACGTTATAAATGATATATTATTTTATAAATCAACTAAATATGGAATATATAAATTACAAATAATTGGGGATTTCAATATTGATCTATTTAAAAACAACTCTTCAGATACCTCCGAATTGATAANTTGTTCTCCATCTATAAACTATGGAATTTTCCTTAATGTTATAAATGATATATTATTTTATAAATCAACTAAATATGGAAAATATAAATTACAAAAGGATGAATATAGACGTAGTTACGATAGTTGTTGGTAAGCTGATGATGGTAATAATCTATTGTTCCCCATCTACAAACTATGGAATTTTCCTTAATGTTATAAATGATATATTATTTTATAAATCAACTAAATATGGAATATATAAATTACAAATAATTGGGGATTTCAATATTGATCTATTTAAAAACAACTCTTCAGATACCTCCGAATTGATAAACCTTTGCTTTGCAGAAAATTTAACTATTCTGGCTGATTTGAATCAACCTACTAGATATGGAAAAACACTCATTCTTTGATAGACTTTGGTCTAACAAATGATAGTGTGTGTGAATTTTTAATACATCAAAATTTGATTTCTGACCACCTGCCTATCATCATCTTTACTCCCAAGAAAGACCTTGATATGGAAAAAAAAAGAGTAAAGCAACCTATCGAAAAATCAATAACTCCTCTATTTACCGTTTACGAAATACTCTGTTGTCATGTTTTTCCTGGAATTATTTTTATACTCAAAGTTTGACAACTGACCAATTAGCTGGCTTTTTATATACTATCTTACTTGTTTTCATAGATAAATATGTTTCAAACAAAGAATACTTAAAAACAAATAGAAATAACATGAAAGCATTCTTTAAGAACTTTATATCTGATCACACACTGATATTAATAAAATAGAAGAAAACTTTATTTAAGATAGTTAAGAACAAAAATTGGATGACCCTTGAAGAACAAAACAAATACTTGAAGGATATAAATAATAAGGAATTGAATAAACAAATAAGGAAAAATATTGAGAATGAAGAGAAAAACTACTACAGTTTACTGTTTTCTACTGTTAATCCCCTTTTTGATTTCTGGAAAAGTATTAAAATGTTACCCTTTGAGGTAACCAAGACAAAGAACAAGGTTAAAATAGATCAATTGATTTACAAGGGGAAAATGCTTAATGATGAGTACACATTTAGTAACATCTTTGCCGAGCATTACAGATCTATGAATGGTTTTGCACCTGATGTTTGCGGCAGTATTAACTCAAAGCAATACATAGAAAAATGCCAGTATTTCTAATACTTTCTCTTTGGAAAACACAACTGCTTTAGAGGTCTACAACACTATAATGGGCGGCTTGAAAAACAGTTCTCCAGACATTAATTTATTAAATATTGAAATTTTAAAATATATACTTGATATCCTAACTCAACCATTATCGCATCTGATAAATAAATCTTTTGAAAATGTAATTCTCCAGAAAAACTGAATCAAAACTTAGTTTTGCTATTATATAAGAATAAAGGATCAAAAAGTGAAATAAAAAATTACTGTCCAATCATAATAGTGTCTGTTTTGGCAAAAATTTTTGAGATTTTCTACGAAAGATTTTCTACCATTATAGACAAATTTCAGATTATTCGCAGTAATTAATATGCTTATAAATGAGGTTTCTCGACGGTAGACACTCTGTTGCCTTTAAAACAATTAATAACGTCCCAACTTGACAAATCAAATATAGTAATATCAGTATTCGTGGACCTCTCAAGGGCATTTGACAGCTTGAATCTGGAACTTCTGAAACAAAAATTGCAAACTGTTGGTCTGAGAGGAACTCCTCTAAGTTGGTTAAAGTCATATTTGCCAAACAGTACTTATTACGTGAAAATTGGGCAACTATTTCTAGTTTCTTTAAACCGAACAAAGGTATTTCTCAAGGTTCAATTCTAGGTCCTCTGCTTTTCAATATACACATCAATGATCTGTTTAATCATATATCAAAAGATAATATACTTATGTATGCTTGTAGTCACCGAATGGTGAGTCGTTAAAGCAAAAAGGGAATATGAATAAAACAATGGAAAAAAACCTTTATTTTTCATCGGTTGGTTACTCCTTTTAAATTTAAGTTCTACAGGATCTTTTGATTCCGACACTCCTTTAGGTACTGGGCTTACCCGTAGGAACAAAGAATCCCACACGCAGGTAGGAATGTTGAGACAAAACCCGCGACAAAGTCAAGATCCAACCGACAATTTCGATCGCGACAAAATACATATATATCTAAGACTTAAAACTAATTATCAAGAATAAAACAGAAAGGGACAGAATTTAAGACGTATAGATTGAAAGAGGAATGAGAGATNATATATATATCTGATATCCTAGCTCAACCATTATCGCATCTGATAAATAAATCTTCTGAAAATGGTAATTTTCCAGAAAAATTGAATCAAAACTTAGTTTTGCCATTATATAAGAATAAACTGGAGGCTTTTTGATCCTTTATATAAGAATAAAGGATCAAAAAGCCTCCAGTTCAGTATTCGCAAAGCATTGCTCTTTGTTACAGAGCACAATTACTTCTGCTTCAATGGAAAAATTTATCTACAGAAACAGGGGGTGCCGATGGGCTCACCACTGTCAGCTGTATTGGCAGAACTTATCATGCGGCACGTTGAACACAGTGTTTTTAAAGCCCCTCTCACTATAGCTTACCCCTTAATTTATTTAAGATACGTAGATGATATTATTTTGGCGTGGCAGGATACGGAAGACTCCTTCCGGGTATTAGAACATCACTTATCAAAAATGTATACCTCTATACACTTCACTTGGGAGAAGGAAGTTGGGAGAAGAATCGCTTTCTTGGACTTGCACATTCACAAATCCCAGGAAGGCTTGGAGTTTTCCGTTTATCACAAATTTGGCAATATCCCACCCATAATACCGGCCACAGCCTGTCAACCACAGCAATATGTTAATGCGGCCACAGCTCCCTTGATCAGATGGGCATTCTTACTACCATCGACACAACTTATCAATACTGAACTGGAGACTGTCCGCACAGCGGTGTATGCGGCGGGATTTAGTTCCTCCAAATACATCCATATTAAAAATAGAGTTATGCAGTCTCTCTTCCCTGCCACCACATTATGCAGACCAAGGGATTGGACAACACTTCGTCCCTCACTCCCATACTGTGGACACTTCACGGCCCGGATCTGCCAAATCTTTAGGCAGAATGGTTTTCGTTTACCTATAGCCCACACCATGTCTGCGACGAATCTTATGTAATGAGAGAGATGCCATTTCCACCCTGGAAAAATCTGGTGTATATTCCGTTCCCCTGCAAAATCCAATATCAGGACTATGCACCAATTATATAGGAGCGACTACCGGAATGCTGGCTGCTCGCATATCTGAACACCAATGTTCGGTGGCACTTGGCAATTGCAACACGGAACTTTCCAAATTGGTGATACAACAACACCACATAGCGCTTTGGAATCGAGTGGCAATACTCAAACGCTGTGATGAAGGGAGCTTGATGTATATTTGGGAGGCCATCTTCATAAAACTGCTCTCCCTGTGCAACTCCCCTACCCTCGACTTACCGGACGTCTGGATTAATTTATATAGGCATTTAAAAAATCAACAATAATTCTACACTCTTTTCCCACACCTCCTATATGAATCAAGGTGCATACGTGTCAGTCTTTTTATGTGCGTTTTATTTTTATATGTTACACATGTTTTATGTATTTTAAGTTATGTCACGATTTTATATTTAAAATTTCAATGTAAACTTGCACTTATGGCTCTATTCTGATCGGCTTCTATGCTGTATGTTAAGGTGCATGCGTGCCAAAATTTTATATGCATTTACAAAACGTTTTTAATTCAAAATCTAAAATTTACTTGTTCTTAATAGCCATTCCAATTGGCTTTTATGTTATACATGTTAAAGAGCACATGCGCCAATTTTTTGCATTTACAAAATAATTAATAGCCATTCCAATCGGTCTTTGTTTGTTTAAAATGCATGCGTACCAATTTTAAATATTTAATTTTAAAATTTAAATATTATTTGTAATAGTTATATTCCAAAAACGGCTAAAATTGTTAATGTTTAAATTTAAATGTTCTGTTCGAATTCTCTATTGGATTTTGAATTGCCTGAAGACGACATACATANTTTGCATTTACAAAATAATTAATAGCCATTCCAATCGGTGTTTATTTGTTTAAAACGCATGCGCACCAACTTTAAATATTTATTTCTAAAATTTAAATCTTATTTATAATAATATTCCAAAAACGGCTAAAATTGTTAATGTTTAAATTTAAATGTTCTATTCGAATTCTCTATTCGATTTTGAATTGCCTGAAGACGACATACATATTTACGTTGAAAGCGCTTGCAAGATTAAAATATTTCTTCTAATTTTATTTAACGCCTCATAGTCTGAAGTTTCTTAATGAAATTTTTGATTAAGCTGATCAAATGGTGGCCAAAATGGCAAAGAAAAAAACCATTGTCTCAGAGAATGACTACTTCACAATCAATCATCAATTGAGTTATTTGTGAAGATCTTGGTTTGCTAATAAAGTGAAAGAATATTTAAGAACAGCTTGAACTCATAAAAGGACTACACTGCTGATTACTATGTATCTAACAACTCTTACATTCCAGCAAATAAAATCCAATCACCATCTAAACTATTATAAAAAAATAAGAATGACAGTAATACTTAAAATATATTATATTTATAATCACAAATTATTTTAAGATTTAAATACTTATCATAAATATTCTAATTATTTATATTTAAGTTTTGCATTATTTATTTAACATTTTACTTACATGACTTGCAGCTTGAGGTTGAAGCCGATAACATTTCATTATTTCTTGAAAACTTTTGTCTTCTCTTGTAACCTAAAAACAAATTTTTATTATTGGAAATTCTTATTAAAAATTTTATTACTTAAAAATTCTTCTAAATATTATAATAATTGAAAGAAACACAAGATCATCAGACACAAGCCATTTTATAATTTACTGATTTCTTTATTTTGTATAAACTCATTATAAGAAAAAAAAATACAACCTAAAGAAAAATTTAGAATAAGTGTAACTCCAAATATTTTAATGTAAAAAATCTTATTGATAATATAATTCATCATCTTAAATTTTAAACAAATAAAATAAATGTTTATAAAATCAGAACAACATTGATCTTTGTTATTATATTACTTGGTTAGTTAATTTTCTTAAAATTAATTAAGAAGGTTAAAAAGGGCATATTTGTTTATTTTTTAGAAGTTCTAGTAAAGTAGAAGTTTTGTTTTGTTTAATATTTTTAATAAAATTAATAAAATAATTAATTAGTTGTATTTGCAAAATATGTCAAATACCACAAGAATGGTGTCATACCAGTTAAGAAATGAAATGATTTTAAAAAATTATGAACAATCATTCATTATTAATAAATGTAAATTTATAATTTTTTATTTCTTAAAATTACATTATTTAATTAAGTAGTTCTACCTTGCAAATTACATAAATTGCACACATAATTAACTGATCCAAATGACGATCACACATTAATTCTGTATATTGCATTAATGAATATTCAAAACAAGTCCAGATTTTCCTTCTAAGATCTTCATCAAGGATATTTAATCTATCACAGAGATCTCGTATTCTAACACCAGCCAGATGATAAACCTAATATATATAAAATTGCATATAAAAATTCACATAATATTTAATCATTAATAATTTAATAACTCTAAATATAAATTCTACTATCAATTTAAAATATGACCCCTATTATATCCTAGATGCATTTTACAAGTGCACACTGTTGGCTCTTATAATAAAGAAAATACACTTGAATACTCAACATATCTTTTAACTAAATTATAATCTGTAATGTTCGTGGTTACAGTTCTCTATGTAAGAAACATTACAGATTATAACAATGCTAGTTACTTATTACACTCTAAAGCAGGGCTTTGTAAACTATGGGTCATGACACCAAATGGAGTTGCAAAAATTAAACTGAAACAGTTTAATTTGAAGAAACAATCAGATTTTATTCATTATCATTAAAGTGTACTTTACTTTCATTAATATTTGTATACTTAAAACAAATCCTAAAACCAGTTTTTATATATAATTATGTATATTCTTTTGCTTGCAAATAAATAAAGTAGTTATGGGCAATATTTGTATGTCTTTATCTTATATTTAATACCAGGCCTGGAGTCATAAAAAAATCCACATAATAAATGGGGTCACGAATGAAAAAAGTTTAGGAAACACTGCTCTAAAAATGAAACTGCTTAACTTAACTGATAGTAATTCATTGCTTTACATTTCTTACTTTAATAATAAAAATTCACTTCAAGTCATTAACATACATATCAGTTTTAAAGAGAATCAAAAAATTTAAAGATTTGTATTACATAAGATAATTCACTTTATATCATATTTTCACTTAATTTAAATTTAAAAATTCTATAATTTCATAAAATCACTAAAGATTAATGTCAAAACAGATTAGTAATAATTCATATATTAATTAAATATCTGCTACCATAATGGAGATTAATAAAAAAAACCTAAACATATAAAATTTTTTAAAATATATGAAAACTAGCAGGTAGGCCCGGCTATGCTCAAGCAAAAGTAACCATAACTATGATTAAGATTATTACGTTACAGTCACAGAATGCAAGAATTGGGTCCCCTTGTTTCCAGACTAATTAGAGAATTTTTAGATGGTTCTAAAAATATGTTCGATTTCCCGCAGAAACGAAAAAAAAATGTATCTGCATCTTGCACGTCGCTTTCTCTTAACAATTCTATTGTTACTTAAAACTTCTATTGTTACTTAACACTTTTATTGTTACTTAAATCTTACATTATTGATGGAAGTGTTAAGCCTTAATCTTGTCTCTCTCCCCCGTGGGAAGGAATTTCGAAAAATCCCTTCTTAGTGTGCGTTTTCGTGACATACCCTAACTGTGTACCGAATTTCAACTTTCAACTCCTAACTGTTTGGGCTCTGCGCTTATTATTATCAACTCGTCTTAATTATATATATAGATTTATATTAATTTGAATTTCCTAATACCTTATAAATAATATTTTATTAATAAAATATTATGTATATTTTCTGTGATGAATATTTTGAAAACAGAAAAGTTATAGTTAAAAACTATTTTTAAAAAAATGATTTTAAAATATGAGTTTCATATTAACAGTTTGAATAAAAAGTTAAAATTATTCAAATATGTTAATATGTAGAATAAAAACCCCTTATTATTAATTTTCTGGAAAAAATATAATTTTTCAACTTGAAAGAATATTACAAAAAAAATGTTGCAAAACTTTTAAAATTATATTTTCCTTCTAAATTTCTCTTATATCAATTAAGTTTTAAATAGAATGATTCTAAACAACCAACTGCAATCAGAATAATTCAAAATATCTGTGTAAAACAGTATGAAAATATTCTGAGTAAAATATGCCTACCAAATTATTTAAGGAGAATGTGGCTAAAATATTTATTTATATCATGCTCTCATAGTTTAAGGGTACCAAAACAAAAACAAAAATTATTTCAAAAAAACTTCAGTTTTTCATTAAAAGTTCAAATTATCTGATATTAAAACATTCTTTAAAACATAATTAAAAATAGAAAAAATAAATTCTATATAAACAATAAACCAAACCCAATTTTCAATAATCAATCACTAAAATATCAGATTTTTCAGTCTGTATTTAGACTAATGTTTTAACAAATCATTTCACCTACATTAGACAAAATTAATTAGTTTGAATTATTCAAATATCAGTCTAAAATCTAGTGAAATCAGTAAATTTATTGGGCTAAAATTTGAAAAAAAAATTATAGACTTATGAATTTCCACTGTCACGTGTCTGCCTGCCTGTCTGTCTTTCCTTAATCTCAAGAACAGAGTTAGATAGATGAAAGACAAGATCAGATACAGAAACATTAGGGGCAGGAGGCATTGATTAACTATATACAAATTCCAATGCAAACCAGAAGTTGTATTATTTCAATTCAAAAATTTTCTCCTAAAAGGTGTTAGATAGATGACTGCCATGACTCTATTGTTAAAGGAAAAGTATGATGCACAGGGGCAAGCTACTACTAATTTGAGGTGGAGAGCATAAATTTTAAATTAAATTAATTAAAAATATGATTAAAAATTGCAGCCATGCATTGTGACGATGTCACAATAAATAATTGCTCATTTATAGTTAAGTTTTTGAAATAAATAAAGATATAAATACTAGTGTTGTAACGAATAGTATATTCGGCCTTAGGCCGAATACCGAATATTCGGCCAAGAGCGTGGCCGAATAGCCGAATATTCGGCCAAATTATTCGGCTCGATTAACGCACGTACGAAAATTGGCGCGCAAACCGCATTATGGCAAGGATCCTGCTCTCTATTGGCCCACTGTCACTACGCTTCACCAATCACGTTAATTCTTGACAGTTGTAGCGGACAGACAAGAGCGTCGTGGCAGTATGTGATAAATGATGATATCAAATGTGGATAACAATGAAATGACCTACTACCTAACGGAAAAAGAACAGAGAAGGACCGCGAAGTGAAAATGTGAAAATAAATATGAAATTGAGTTGATAACATAATCGAACAAGTCGAGGCAGCTTATAGGCACGAAATTCGCGCCCGTCAACGCCAAACAATTGTTGTCATAGACTTCGGAAAGCTAAATGCTTGTAATGAAAGTCACTTAGCGTGCACGGGCGAAAGCCTGGGGCCGTTCGGGCTA
>NW_019384381.1:62290-68968 GCF_000671375.1 Centruroides sculpturatus
CTGTGCGGACAGCTTCCAGTTCGGTATTGATAAGTTGTTGTGTCGATGGTAGTAAGAATGCCCGTCTGATCAAGGGAGCTATGGCCGCATTAACATATTGCTGTGGTTGACAGGCTGTGGCCGGTATTATGGGTGGGATATTGCCAAACTTGTGATAAACGGAAAACTCCAAGCCTTCCTGGGATTTGTGAATGTGCAAGTCCAAGAAAGCGATTCTTCTCCCAACTTCCTTCTCCCAAGTGAAGTGTATAGAGGTATACATTTTTGATAAGTGATGTTCTAATACCTGGAAGGAGTCTTCCGTATCCTGCCACGCCAAAATAATATCATCTACGTATCTTAAATAAATTAAGGGGTAAGCTATAGTGAGAGGGGCTTTAAAAACGCTGTGTTCAACGCGCCGCATGATAAGTTCTGCCAATACAGCTGACAGTGGTGAGCCCATCGGCACCCCCTGTTTCTGCAGACAAAATGCAGGGGGTGCCGATGGGCTCACCACTGTCAGCTGTATTGGCAGAACTTATCATGCGGCACGTTGAACACAGTGTTTTTAAAGCCCCTCTCACTATAGCTTACCCCTTAATTTATTTAAGATACGTAGATGATATTATTTTGGCGTGGCAGGATACGGAAGACTCCTTCCGGGTATTAGAACATCACTTATCAAAAATGTATACCTCTATACACTTCACTTGGGAGAAGGAAGTTGGGAGAAGAATCGCTTTCTTGGACTTGCACATTCACAAATCCCAGGAAGGCTTGGAGTTTTCCGTTTATCACAAATTTGGCAATATCCCACCCATAATACCGGCCACAGCCTGTCAACCACAGCAATATGTTAATGCGGCCACAGCTCCCTTGATCAGATGGGCATTCTTACTACCATCGACACAACTTATCAATACTGAACTGGAGACTGTCCGCACAGCGGTGTATGCGGCGGGATTTAGTTCCTCCAAATACATCCATATTAAAAATAGAGTTATGCAGTCTCTCTTCCCTGCCACCACATTATGCAGACCAAGGGATTGGACAACACTTCGTCCCTCACTCCCATACTGTGGACACTTCACGGCCCGGATCTGCCAAATCTTTAGGCAGAATGGTTTTCGTTTACCTATAGCCCACACCATGTCTGCGACGAATCTTATGTAATGAGAGAGATGCCATTTCCACCCTGGAAAAATCTGGTGTATATTCCGTTCCCCTGCAAAATCCAATATCAGGACTATGCACCAATTATATAGGAGCGACTACCGGAATGCTGGCTGCTCGCATATCTGAACACCAATGTTCGGTGGCACTTGGCAATTGCAACACGGAACTTTCCAAATTGGTGATACAACAACACCACATAGCGCTTTGGAATCGAGTGGCAATACTCAAACGCTGTGATGAAGGGAGCTTGATGTATATTTGGGAGGCCATCTTCATAAAACTGCTCTCCCTGTGCAACTCCCCTACCCTCGACTTACCGGACGTCTGGATTAATTTATATAGGCATTTAAAAAATCAACAATAATTCTACACTCTTTTCCCACACCTCCTATATGAATCAAGGTGCATACGTGTCAGTCTTTTTATGTGCGTTTTATTTTTATATGTTACACATGTTTTATGTATTTTAAGTTATGTCACGATTTTATATTTAAAATTTCAATGTAAACTTGCACTTATGGCTCTATTCTGATCGGCTTCTATGCTGTATGTTAAGGTGCATGCGTGCCAAAATTTTATATGCATTTACAAAACGTTTTTAATTCAAAATCTAAAATTTACTTGTTCTTAATAGCCATTCCAATTGGCTTTTATGTTATACATGTTAAAGAGCACATGCGCCAATTTTTTGCATTTACAAAATAATTAATAGCCATTCCAATCGGTCTTTGTTTGTTTAAAATGCATGCGTACCAATTTTAAATATTTAATTTTAAAATTTAAATATTATTTGTAATAGTTATATTCCAAAAACGGCTAAAATTGTTAATGTTTAAATTTAAATGTTCTGTTCGAATTCTCTATTGGATTTTGAATTGCCTGAAGACGACATACATATTTACGTTGAAAGCGCTTGCAAGATTAAAATATTTCTTCTAATTTTATTTAACGCCTCATAGTCTGAAGTTTCTTAATGAAATTTTTGATTAAGCTGATCAAATGGTGGCCAAAATGGCAAAGAAAAAAACCATTGTCTCAGAGAATGACTACTTCACAATCAATCATCAATTGAGTTATTTGTGAAGATCTTGGTTTGCTAATAAAGTGAAAGAATATTTAAGAACAGCTTGAACTCATAAAAGGACTACACTGCTGATTACTATGTATCTAACAACTCTTACATTCCAGCAAATAAAATCCAATCACCATCTAAACTATTATAAAAAAATAAGAATGACAGTAATACTTAAAATATATTATATTTATAATCACAAATTATTTTAAGATTTAAATACTTATCATAAATATTCTAATTATTTATATTTAAGTTTTGCATTATTTATTTAACATTTTACTTACATGACTTGCAGCTTGAGGTTGAAGCCGATAACATTTCATTATTTCTTGAAAACTTTTGTCTTCTCTTGTAACCTAAAAACAAATTTTTATTATTGGAAATTCTTATTAAAAATTTTATTACTTAAAAATTCTTCTAAATATTATAATAATTGAAAGAAACACAAGATCATCAGACACAAGCCATTTTATAATTTACTGATTTCTTTATTTTGTATAAACTCATTATAAGAAAAAAAAATACAACCTAAAGAAAAATTTAGAATAAGTGTAACTCCAAATATTTTAATGTAAAAAATCTTATTGATAATATAATTCATCATCTTAAATTTTAAACAAATAAAATAAATGTTTATAAAATCAGAACAACATTGATCTTTGTTATTATATTACTTGGTTAGTTAATTTTCTTAAAATTAATTAAGAAGGTTAAAAAGGGCATATTTGTTTATTTTTTAGAAGTTCTAGTAAAGTAGAAGTTTTGTTTTGTTTAATATTTTTAATAAAATTAATAAAATAATTAATTAGTTGTATTTGCAAAATATGTCAAATACCACAAGAATGGTGTCATACCAGTTAAGAAATGAAATGATTTTAAAAAATTATGAACAATCATTCATTATTAATAAATGTAAATTTATAATTTTTTATTTCTTAAAATTACATTATTTAATTAAGTAGTTCTACCTTGCAAATTACATAAATTGCACACATAATTAACTGATCCAAATGACGATCACACATTAATTCTGTATATTGCATTAATGAATATTCAAAACAAGTCCAGATTTTCCTTCTAAGATCTTCATCAAGGATATTTAATCTATCACAGAGATCTCGTATTCTAACACCAGCCAGATGATAAACCTAATATATATAAAATTGCATATAAAAATTCACATAATATTTAATCATTAATAATTTAATAACTCTAAATATAAATTCTACTATCAATTTAAAATATGACCCCTATTATATCCTAGATGCATTTTACAAGTGCACACTGTTGGCTCTTATAATAAAGAAAATACACTTGAATACTCAACATATCTTTTAACTAAATTATAATCTGTAATGTTCGTGGTTACAGTTCTCTATGTAAGAAACATTACAGATTATAACAATGCTAGTTACTTATTACACTCTAAAGCAGGGCTTTGTAAACTATGGGTCATGACACCAAATGGAGTTGCAAAAATTAAACTGAAACAGTTTAATTTGAAGAAACAATCAGATTTTATTCATTATCATTAAAGTGTACTTTACTTTCATTAATATTTGTATACTTAAAACAAATCCTAAAACCAGTTTTTATATATAATTATGTATATTCTTTTGCTTGCAAATAAATAAAGTAGTTATGGGCAATATTTGTATGTCTTTATCTTATATTTAATACCAGGCCTGGAGTCATAAAAAAATCCACATAATAAATGGGGTCACGAATGAAAAAAGTTTAGGAAACACTGCTCTAAAAATGAAACTGCTTAACTTAACTGATAGTAATTCATTGCTTTACATTTCTTACTTTAATAATAAAAATTCACTTCAAGTCATTAACATACATATCAGTTTTAAAGAGAATCAAAAAATTTAAAGATTTGTATTACATAAGATAATTCACTTTATATCATATTTTCACTTAATTTAAATTTAAAAATTCTATAATTTCATAAAATCACTAAAGATTAATGTCAAAACAGATTAGTAATAATTCATATATTAATTAAATATCTGCTACCATAATGGAGATTAATAAAAAAAACCTAAACATATAAAATTTTTTAAAATATATGAAAACTAGCAGGTAGGCCCGGCTATGCTCAAGCAAAAGTAACCATAACTATGATTAAGATTATTACGTTACAGTCACAGAATGCAAGAATTGGGTCCCCTTGTTTCCAGACTAATTAGAGAATTTTTAGATGGTTCTAAAAATATGTTCGATTTCCCGCAGAAACGAAAAAAAAATGTATCTGCATCTTGCACGTCGCTTTCTCTTAACAATTCTATTGTTACTTAAAACTTCTATTGTTACTTAACACTTTTATTGTTACTTAAATCTTACATTATTGATGGAAGTGTTAAGCCTTAATCTTGTCTCTCTCCCCCGTGGGAAGGAATTTCGAAAAATCCCTTCTTAGTGTGCGTTTTCGTGACATACCCTAACTGTGTACCGAATTTCAACTTTCAACTCCTAACTGTTTGGGCTCTGCGCTTATTATTATCAACTCGTCTTAATTATATATATAGATTTATATTAATTTGAATTTCCTAATACCTTATAAATAATATTTTATTAATAAAATATTATGTATATTTTCTGTGATGAATATTTTGAAAACAGAAAAGTTATAGTTAAAAACTATTTTTAAAAAAATGATTTTAAAATATGAGTTTCATATTAACAGTTTGAATAAAAAGTTAAAATTATTCAAATATGTTAATATGTAGAATAAAAACCCCTTATTATTAATTTTCTGGAAAAAATATAATTTTTCAACTTGAAAGAATATTACAAAAAAAATGTTGCAAAACTTTTAAAATTATATTTTCCTTCTAAATTTCTCTTATATCAATTAAGTTTTAAATAGAATGATTCTAAACAACCAACTGCAATCAGAATAATTCAAAATATCTGTGTAAAACAGTATGAAAATATTCTGAGTAAAATATGCCTACCAAATTATTTAAGGAGAATGTGGCTAAAATATTTATTTATATCATGCTCTCATAGTTTAAGGGTACCAAAACAAAAACAAAAATTATTTCATAAAACTTCAGTTTTTCATTAAAAGTTCAAATTATCTGATATTAAAACATTCTTTAAAACATAATTAAAAATAGAAAAAATAAATTCTATATAAACAATAAACCAAACCCAATTTTCAATAATCAATCACTAAAATATCAGATTTTTCAGTCTGTATTTAGACTAATGTTTTAACAAATCATTTCACCTACATTAGACAAAATTAATTAGTTTGAATTATTCAAATATCAGTCTAAAATCTAGTGAAATCAGTAAATTTATTGGGCTAAAATTTGAAAAAAAAATTATAGACTTATGAATTTCCACTGTCACGTGTCTGCCTGCCTGTCTGTCTTTCCTTAATCTCAAGAACAGAGTTAGATAGATGAAAGACAAGATCAGATACAGAAACATTAGGGGCAGGAGGCATTGATTAACTATATACAAATTCCAATGCAAACCAGAAGTTGTATTATTTCAATTCAAAAATTTTCTCCTAAAAGGTGTTAGATAGATGACTGCCATGACTCTATTGTTAAAGGAAAAGTATGATGCACAGGGGCAAGCTACTACTAATTTGAGGTGGAGAGCATAAATTTTAAATTAAATTAATTAAAAATATGATTAAAAATTGCAGCCATGCATTGTGACGATGTCACAATAAATAATTGCTCATTTATAGTTAAGTTTTTGAAATAAATAAAGATATAAATACTAGTGTTGTAACGAATAGTATATTCGGCCTTAGGCCGAATACCGAATATTCGGCCAAGAGCGTGGCCGAATAGCCGAATATTCGGCCAAATTATTCGGCTCGATTAACGCACGTACGAAAATTGGCGCGCAAACCGCATTATGGCAAGGATCCTGCTCTCTATTGGCCCACTGTCACTACGCTTCACCAATCACGTTAATTCTTGACAGTTGTAGCGGACAGACAAGAGCGTCGTGGCAGTATGTGATAAATGATGATATCAAATGTGGATAACAATGAAATGACCTACTACCTAACGGAAAAAGAACAGAGAAGGACCGCGAAGTGAAAATGTGAAAATAAATATGAAATTGAGTTGATAACATAATCGAACAAGTCGAGGCAGCTTATAGGCACGAAATTCGCGCCCGTCAACGCCAAACAATTGTTGTCATAGACTTCGGAAAGCTAAATGCTTGTAATGAAAGTCACTTAGCGTGCACGGGCGAAAGCCTGGAGCCGTTCGGGCTACCAAGCTGTCTCAAATCTGTGAAATCGTAACTGTGACTTATATCACTTATATACGGAGAAAAGAGACAGATAGGACGTCCCGACGTCCTATCTGTCTCTTTTCTCCGTTATCACCAGGCTGAGTCACGTAATTGTAAAATGGGAACTCTACGACGGAAAAGTGACGAATCGAAAGTATCGTGAGCGC